>NC_060280.1:14807615-15058079 GCF_021613505.1 Equus quagga
GAGTGCATGGGGAGCCTGTGGAAGGTTTTGAGCAGAGGATAGACACAACATGACTATATATATATATATATTTCTCTGTGAGAAAGTTTTACAGGTGAATTATATCAAGCTTAAGGCACAGTTTCCAGCTATTTACACTGATCTAGAATATAGAAAAAGTTCAAAAATGTGCCAACTCATTTGATAACATTGGCATAGCCCCAATACTAAACAAAGGTACAAAATCCTAAATAAATCACAAGTAAGTGAAATTCAGAAGTATATTTTAATGCCTATCCTCTGACCAAGTAGCATTTATCAGGAAGCAGTATAGTGATTTAAGCGAGGAGATTCTAGAGTCAGCCCAGGAACGGGTTTGCGTCTTGAGATGGACCTGATAGGTGTATGCCTTTGGTCAACCTATTTAATCTCTGTGTCTGTTTCCTCATCCATAAAATAAGGCTTTTGACAGTATCTACCTTATCCAGTTGTAAAGATTAAAAGATTGTCTGTAACGCACTTACTAACACGCCTAGCACGTGGTAAGCACTTAAAACTATTTTCTGTTAGTATTAGTTTCCACTTTTTGAAATGTATTACTCATATTAAAATGTTAAAGAAGAAAAGCCATAAGATAATCTTGTTAGATAACAAAGGATATTTTGATAAAACAATATCCATTTATAATTTTTAAAAATCTCAGTATACAATAAGAAAGATTATTCTTCTAATATATATTCTTGAATATAGAAGATCTACTTGTTACAATAAGAAAAAAATATGAAATAAGATTTACTATTATTTACAGATAATACAATTATCTACCTGGAAAGCCCAATGCAAGTCAAAATCCAATAGGGTTGTTAAAAAGTTGACAATTATCCTAACTTCCTTCTGGCATAATGTGTGACGATTGTCAAGAACATTTTGAAAAAAATAAGTATGAGGTGCCTTTGCCCTACTAGTTATTAAACTGTGTTACTGGTGCATAAACAAAGCAAGAGAAGAGAAAAGAAAAGCCAGAAGATGACCAGCATATGATATGGACAGTGTTTCAAATCATTTTGGGACATCTCGGTTTACTTAATAAGTGGTATTGGAACAAGTAGACATAATATGATCAGTAATAAAATCTATCACCCCTTTGTGGGTGTAACCATTGTATGGTTTCAGAAATTCATCGTATTGTCAGGGGGTATTTGCAGAGCCAACTTGAACCACGCACTAGCAAGGTGATACCAGAAGCCCATGGCTTATTGAAAAGGGTGTATTAACTCTCTAAAAACAATTCTTGATATATGTATTTCTCCTTGTAGTTCTGTCAGTTGTTTTACATAAATTGGGGCCATATTGTTGGGTGTACATCTGTTCATGATAAATGTATCCCCTTGCTCAATTATTCGTTTTTCTAGTATATCAACACTTTTCTTTTCCCATAAGGTATTTTTTTGCCTTGAATTCTATTTTGACTATATATTAAGAAGTTACTTCAACTTATTTTTATTGGTATTTGCTTTGTATAACTTGTACTACCCTTTTATTTTAATTCATTCTGAATTGTATGCTCCTAATGTTTCTCAGATGGAAAAGACTGCTGGAGTCTTTAAAAAATGCAACATGATTGTCTTTGTCTTTAGTTGGTGACTTTAACTAATTTACAGTGATTTTAAAGCTATATAAGCATTTATTATGTCATTTTTTACTGCATGATGCATTTACTATACATTTTTGTGGTCTTTTTTCTCCTTTCCAGTGACTAAAACACGTTCTTTTATGCTACATTAAAAGTTATGCATTCTTGGGGCAGGCCCAGTGGGGTAGTGGTTAAGTTCGTGCACTCCACTTTGGTGGTCTGGGTTTGCGGGTTCAGATCCCGGGCGCAGACCTACACGTCACTCATTAAGCCATGCTATGGCAGCATCCCACATACAAAAGACAGAGGAAGATTGACACAGACGTTAGCCCAGGGACAATATTCCTCAAGCAAAAAGAGGAAGATTAGCAATAGATATTAGCTCAGGGCCAACCTTCCTCACACACACACACAAAGTTATGCATTCTTTTAAAATTCTATGGAGGTTGCCATAACTTAAAAAAAAGACCTGTACTTATGTGCATTTATTCCTATTAAACATGAGTATAACAAACGTTAATATATACTATTACCCAGCTTAGAACATAAAATCTTAAAAAATAAAACCTTGGGAGAAGACCACTGTATACCCCTCTTCATGATATCTCCTTCCCTTCTCCTCAACATTAATCACTTCTTTGAATCTGATGTTTATCATCCCTACGTATGACTGTATATTTTTCTACATACATATGTAATCCTAAATTTTATGTAGTCTTGTTATGCATGTTTCAAACTCAAAACAATTGATATCATCTACTATGTACCCTTTACAACTTGCTTTATTTTGCACTCAACATTATATGTAAGATTTATGCAGAGTTGATCATATATTTATATTCAGTGCTCTGTATTATACATATCAATTACATAAATAAACCACAGTTGGTTTATTAAGGTATATATTATCCAGTTTCAGTAGTGGGAGACTGGAATAGACTCAAAATGAATATCCATTAAGATGATTTTAAGAAGACAAAATGAAAATGGTAACCAAAATGAAATAGGAAAAAAAACGACTGAATTTGA
Organism: Equus quagga; assembly: GCF_021613505.1. Classification (NCBI taxonomy): domain Eukaryota; kingdom Metazoa; phylum Chordata; class Mammalia; order Perissodactyla; family Equidae; genus Equus; species Equus quagga. Next base: position 14,810,257 of record NC_060280.1, read on the forward strand.
CAAATTGGCCATTCAGCAAATTGACCTAGAGCTCAAAATCTCAATAAGAAGAAAAAACAAGCTGTGGTAGCTAAAATAATTCCATTTGCTAATGCTCCTTATTAGTCTGCTTGGGTAACCATAACAGAATTCCACAGCCTGGATGTCTTAAAAAGCAGAAATTTATTTTCTCACAGTTCTGGATGCTGGAAGTCCAAGATCAAGGTGCAGTCAGGGATGCCATCTGGTGTGGGCTTTTCTCCTGGTTTTGGCAGTTGGCTACCTTCTTGCTGTGTCCTCACCTGTCCTCTTCTCCATGTGTGCTCAGAGAGAGAGATCTCTAATGTCTCTTCCTCTTCTTATAAGGATACCCGTCCTATCAGATTAGAACCCCACATTTATGACCTCATTTAACTTTAATTATCTCCCTAAAGGCTCTATCTCCAAATAGTGTCATATTGGGTGTTAAAGTGTCAATATATTAATATAGGGAGGATCCAACAATTCAGTCCATAACACTCTCAAGTCATATATACTACTTAGCTATTGCTACAAAATGCTACATAAAACAACCTCAAAATGTCATGGTTTACAACAACAAATATTTATTTTTCTTGCTCATGGGTCTGTCGTAGAGTTAGGTATGATCTCAGCTGGTGTCTATGTGTGGATCTAGGCTGCAGGTCAGGATTAGGTCCGCAAGCCTCATTTTGGAGTCAAGGCTAATAAATCGATGGATACCTAAGGCATATTCTTTCCAGAGTGGTGGCAGAAGCACATGAGTACAAGACTCAACCACATAAATGCATTTCAAGACTCTTCTTGCAGCATTTCTACCAATATCCCATCAGCCAAAACAAGTCACTTAGCCAAGCTCAAAGTCAATGGGCAGAGAAATCAGTTTCACCCACCATGACACCATGGAAGGGTGAGAGTATATAACCCTACCATGGCATAACGAAGAATTGGGAGCAATAATTTAATCAGACACAACTCTGAGTCTTTGGCTCTGAGTGTTCAAGTTGAGCCTTAATTTGCACTAGAAGACGTTCTTTTCCTGCAATGGCCTGCGTGGATTATGAGTAGTAAATACTGTTGCTGCAGCCACACCAAAGTCTTCGTCACTCCATGTTGTGCTTTGATTGCCTTATGGGAAGAAGGAAAGCTGGCCAGATTAATCCAGGGGAGGAGGAAGATAGACTGAGAATTGTGTTCAAACTGAAGACATAGTCCTTGTGGAGGCCTTGAGGCAAGAAACAGAGTCACTGATAACAAGTGGCCATTGCAGAAGTCTCCAGGCACTTGAGGGACTCACTATCCAGGTGATGTAATCACTGAAGATGAAGACCTTTGGGCAATTTAGCCAGAAGAAAATCAGGCCCAGAGGGAACCTAAGAGACGGCCAAACATAAAAGGGAAGAAGACTTAACGCCATTCATTCACTCATTCATTCAATTAATATTTACTGAGTGCTGCCTTGTACCAAGCACTCTGTTCACTGTTCGGCATGTTGGGCATAGAGCAATTAACAATACATGCATATCCCTGTCCATGTGGAGCTTACATTCTTGATGGGGTAGGGTTGCAAAAGATAAACAAAATAAATAAACAAAATTTATACTACAGTAGAAAGTAATAAGTGATAAGAACTAAAAAATAAAGAAGAGGTTAGGGGGCATGGGTGGGATGGGGTATAATTTCAGAAAGAATGGCCAGGGTAGGTGACATTTGAGTAAACTTCTGGAGGAGATGGCGCTATGGGGATAGAGCGTTCTGCACAGAGATACCAGCAAGTGCAAACACTTCGGGGAGCTGATGCTGGGGAGGCAGGTTGAGAGATAGTAAGAATGCCAGTGCATGAGAAAGTAGTAGGACATGAGTCCAGCAGGTAAGGGGGATGGTGGTGAGAGAAGAGGAAGGGAAGATGAACTTGTAATCCATCACAGTGCCCCAGGTGTGTATTCCGTGAGATGAGGACTCAATGGAGTATTTTGCACATAAGGGAGATGTGGTCTGATCTACCTTTTACAGCACAGGTTGAGTACAGACTCTATGGGAGCAAGGGTCATAATTCTATGTGCTCCTGAGGAAATAACGAGTCAGTAAGTAGAAGGAGATGACTTTTCTAATTAAATAAGCCCACTTAACTGACCATCCACCAGTGCAACTGGCTGCCAGTCACCCTGGGATTTACAGTCACCAGCTTGTCACTGACAGCCCCAGCAGAATATAGGGAAGTTGATGCTGGGAAATTCCTACCTCAAATGAGGCATCAGAACTGTGACATCCCAGATTCCTTCCAATACTGAGCATCTCTGACTCCACAGCATGTGTCCTCAGTCTCTTCCACTTAGCGTATCATCTCTATGAATGCAGGGAGTTTTGTCTGTTCTGCTCCTTGCTGTACTCTCAGTGCCTCAAATAGTGTCAAGCATATAGCAGACACTCAGTATTTGTTAAATGTGTGCATGCCTCTGTTAAACTTATTGCAGGACCTTGAACAGACCAAGCATGCTGCCTTTGCCTCATTTGAGTCAGCCTGGTCAACAAAGTGTTCACAGGTCCCTGAAGCTCTCCCGGGAAAAAACAGCGTAAAGAGCAGCAGGGGCTCCTTTTCAGTGCATCGAAAATACATTTTTAATCTTGATGAAGTTCAAAAATGGTAATATTCTTCAAGCAAAGAGTTCCATCAATGCACAGCATTACCGTGTGTCCCATTTATCCACAAAAGAGTGATTTCATGTCCTCCTAAGGTTTAGTTGGCCTGTCAACATACACATGTTGGCTGATGGGGCCCAGATTGGCTATCAGATAAGCCATGAGACATGCTGTCATATTTATTGAATAGAAATCCAACATAAAAAAGATACATACTAGGTAAGTGCAATGCTTTTATTCTGCATTTAGCCTTAGTTTATTTCAAACCACAAAGAGTTACTTTAGTATTAAGGAGCATGCATTAGGGGTGTCTTTCATGCTCCCTTTCCTACAAGTTGCTTTCATGATAAATTAAAAGAAGTAGAATTCGGCTTCATGGTGATCTAGGAAGAAAAAACACCAGGTAGAATTTAGTTACTTATTAATTGTGAGCCTCTTGTCATGTATTATCTCATTTACTGTTTATATTAATGCCAGCAGGTAGATACTATTTTTGCCTTCAATTTCCAGATGGGGAAACTGAGACTCAGAGAGAGTGCCTGTTCCACGGTCATATAGCTAGTAGAGGGCAAACACAGTACTTGGACCCACGTGTATGCTCTGAATTCAGATGTATGTGACATTGTAGTGTATACTTCAAAAGGATAGTGTCATTGCCTTTCAAACTGAATGCTAGAATAATCACAATTATAACTGCAAGGAACAGTGTTTTAAATAAATAAAATCTATATTTCCTGGCAGATGATCTCAGTGTCACAGGGGGACACTGGTAAACAGAGAGAAATGAAACCAAATTCTAGGGGTTTCAGTTATTGGGACTCTCTGTTCTTTCTCCAGACACCAGAGTGGGCACCTTCCCCTGTGGATTTGTTATCCCTTTGGGCCCAGGGAGGGTTAGAGTGTGGACAGCACCCCAGCAGTACCCGGCCATCCTCCCATCCAACAGTACAAAGACAGTCACCTTCTTCCTGGAGTCATTTTGCTGCTCAGGCCTGAAGATCCCTGCAGTGACGGCCAAAGGCTTTGGAGCCCACATCGGTGGGCACGAAGTTGCTCTTCACCCCACCCCCAGAACTGCTCGGCAAGCCTGCCAGCCATTGGGTCACACAGGTGGCAGTGTTGCAGGATCCCTTCTGGGCAGGGACTCTGATTTGCAGGAAGGAGAAAAAGAAGCCTGTCAGTAAGAGGCTGGGGGCAGGATCCTGCCCCATGGGACCTTCATGGTCAAATTACTGCTCTGAGAGGCACCAATGAATCTTAAGAATTTTCTCCTAAACACAGTTATCATAGCAGAAAATCATAGGCCATTAGGGAAAATGCCATGATCACTCTCCATAGACATTCCCAGAGGTGTCAGAAAACCCAGTGGTGGCTCTAGGTAACTGTCCATGGGACACAGAGCTGTAACAGTCAATCTCTCCTGTATAAATAAATCAAACAGGTTTACGAGACTGGAGAGAATTACGGGGCCGCACCCAAGCCCATTCTTAAGGACTGTCTAGAAGCTACATCCCATTCTCAGGTACCAAGTAGTCCTTCTTAGGAAAAGGAAAATTCCCCTGCCTTAACTGGAAGAGGAGGAGAGTTGGCAGCATCACATCATGGAGGTGCTTACCTACTCCTCAGGGCTCCTGTTCTTGCTTCTTGAGGTTGGTCACAGGGACCACCCAGCATGCCCTGAGTCCGGCTACCTGGAGCTAAGGCTACTTCTAAGACAGGTGTCCCTGAATCCACGAAGCTGGGATCTGGGCCACAGAATAACCACCACAATTCGGTCTTTTTAGAAATATACCTTAATTCTCCAATGACAAGCACATTCACAAGCTGGAGTGAGAAGCTCTGCTATGAAATTCTCAGGGACTCACAGGGCTGCCCTCTCTCTCTCTGATCTCTTCCTGGGTGATTCTCTTCTGGTCTGTAGGTCCTGCTCTCTCTCCTCCCATCTGAACTTCCAGACATCGACTGCCACAAAGAAAGCCACTGATACCAGCCCGAAGAACAAGCAGAGAGATCCATACACATCAAGTTATAGGAAGGAAGCAAGAAAGAGAATTAGAAAGGAGAGGGAGGGGCTTAGTAGGCATCCTGGGACGTGCCAATGGGAGGGCCATGGTCTCCCTCCAAGCCTCTGACCATGACCCTTTTCTTGCCCCACATTCCAACCCCAATTGTAGTTTATGGAAACATGAGACTTGTTGAGGTCCTGCGGGTATGTGCCCAGCACACAGGTACTCAGATTACTGCACCGCTTAGCTCTGGGGCTGTCCAGGCTGCAGGGAAAACACATGCCAGGTGGTACCATGCACTGGCTCTGCTCCTGTGGCTGTCACACAGAACGTTAGAGTAGGAGTCACTTGGAGCCAGGCACGAGGGGCAGGCAGGGCAGCTCACACCTCGTCCATTAGGAGAACTCAGAGGTTCACTGAGCCAGAGCAGGCGCAGTGGGGAAGGGCTGTGGTGGAGAAGCTGGGACCTTGTCTAGCATTCCACATGCTGCTCAGTCCTTCATGCTCTGCAGTGAGGGTCTCAGGGGGGATGCAGGTGCAACATGTGCCTCTGTCCGGGCAGTGCTGGGGCCAGACCAGGGACGGATGTGTCTCCAAGCTCAGGGTGCACGGAGAGGTGGGGCCGGGAAGGGTGTCTGGTCCTTGATGATATGCACATCTACATGGATCCTACACATCCAAAGACCCCAAACCTACCTCCAACACTGCTCTACCTGAGCCCACCCTCTGCAAGGCCTTTGGCTTCACCTTGCACATGTGCAATGAAGGCACCTTGCAGGTGAGAGAGAATATCATATGCAGGTTAACAAGGTGGAGCCAAATTTCCAGAATCTCTGAGATATATAGGGTCCATCTTCTGGCGTCACACTTACCATTCCTAACTCCTGCAGGGCTGGGAAGTCTCCTCAGTAATGCCAGACCAGTGTCCAGAGAGAGGGATTCCACACCGTCCCCAACCGCTTTCAGAAATGGATCTTTTTACATGTGGTCTAGCCACAGTCTCTCCACCTGACCTGTCTTCAGTGGAGCCTGAGAACAGCGGGGCCCCAGGTCGGGGTGAACTGACAGCCTGCTGGCCTCCTGTCCAGCTGGGTTCTCTCCTCCTTCTTGGGCCTGACAGGAGGGAGGGGGTGCCCTGTGCTGGGTGGGTGGGGAGCCTCACCTGGCACCCTCTGTCTCCTGCTCCAGCGCCCTGACCTTCATCCGCACATAGTCCTTCACCAGCGCAGCCAGTAGGAGTCGCGATTCCTCCTCAGGGAGTACAGCAGGATCTGGGAGGCTCTCCAAGGCAGACCTGGGGAGGGGAGGCAAACCCAGTACAGGCTCAGAGCCCCCGCCTGGCCCCTCCCCGGGAGAAGCAGCCAGGCTTCCTGGTTTCTGCACCTTCTCTTGAGGATGTGGCCACCCAACTCCCAGTGCACAGGGCATGAGGCCAGTGTCCTTCCAAAATGTTCCTTCACCAGGAGCCCGGCTCTGGGGTGGCCTTGAAGAAGTGGTTTGCTAAAACTGGATCATACGGGCTTGTGAAAACTGATGGTTAGATTTTGAGGAATTTTATGAGCTTAGTGTTAAATATCGCCATTATTAAAAATTAATGATAAAACTTACAATTAGTTTGAATCTTAAAAAGTTTAAGTTTAAAAAGTAGAAATTGTATCAGGGTGAGAAATCAGCTTAATAGATCACATGTCAGCTTTAATAATAAATTTATTGGCAAAGTAGGCATATTAGGATATATTTCTCAAATTATGGTTGATTTAGATAAATAGATTTGCTACAGATACAAATATTTGGCAAATAGCAATAAAGGCATTGTGTGAGGCTCAATGAAGCATATGAAATTTACAGTAAAGAATATTGTATATCTTATCTCTATTTGTAAGTTATGTATTACACATCTTTATATCTTAAAAAGTTTATAATAAACTTCTATGCAGGTTTATATACATACATTTTCCCCCGAGAGCTGGTTGTTAAACATTCAGAGCATGAAATTGTTTGATCCCTAGGGAAGTGGGAGGAAAGTGTGCTCTGGCAGGGCTGTCTTACCTGAATGGCACTACCTGGAGGATGCACGCCTGGTACAGGACCAAGATGCTGAGAGGCAGGAAAGGGGAGAATTTCCAGAGCCCTATGACCCCTCTCTGCAAGGGAGGAATGACATCACCACCTACAGTAGTCGGAAGTTCTGTGAGCCCACAGACCTGGGCTCTGGTCCTGCCTCTGCCTCTAACTCCCTGGCTTCATGGCTTCAAGCTGGTCATGTCACATCCCTTGACACTTGTTTCCTCACCAGCGAAGTGAACTGCTGGAAGATCCAGTGAGCCCACAGCATGAATGGTATAGGAAAGCTGGAGGAACAATCCTAGCAGGACCCCTGGGTGAGGAGGTCACAGTCCATAGCCCCCTCCCTACCACCCCACACAGTCTCGCTACACCTGTTGGCCATCAAGGACAGTCTTAGAGCACCCTGTCACCACAGCTGCACCCATAATGCAACCCAGAGCTGTCCTCCCTGTGTGGGGTTTTTACTCACACCTGGAGGGGTGTGTGTTAGGGGAACAGATAGAGAGGGAATATCTCTGAGGTTGGAATCTCCGAGAAACTGAAGACCAAATTCTACTCTTAGCAGCTGGGCACGTTCTTAGAGTTCCCTGTAAAAACCAAGCTTAGAAGAGCATTAAATTGGGAGCCAGGACTTAAACTGGGGAAATAAGCTCCCAGAACTCACAAGGGGCTTGCGTTTAATGGCTGCCTGTCCTTCAGTCATTGTGCCTGGTTGCCACCCACTTGCGCTGGTCCAGGTTGCTAACTGATTTCCCGGGGACCATTAGGAACCGGGTGCGATGCGTGAGCACACAGTTTGCAGAAAGCTCCTCCTGCCTCCTGCTCTGCGCGCGGTGCCTGTGGAGCTAAAGCATCCCGAGATTGGCCTAAGCATGTGCAGCAAGAGACTGAGACTGAAGCCCACCTCAGCGCAAGAAGAGTAAAGCAGGGAGTCCCCGAACTGAGACTGTCCAGTGTTACCTGGGGCAGGAGCCTGAAATGAATCGGGGACTAATAGCGATTCTGTGAAGAAGAGATCCAGACAACAGTGGACAAAGACTCTGAGACAGGCAAGAAGATCAGCCACGAGAAAGACTAATGAAGACAGAGGGAGAGAGAAATAGAGCCATACAGCTAAGCAGGAATCTCGAGGCTCACCTGGCAGCAGGTAATAGGTAGGTTGGAGCAGAGATGGTGGCAGCGGCAGCAGCGTCGACGTCAGGGGACGGCACTATGGAAGCGTCAGTGACTTCGGAGCCGAGCAGGCTCCCACGCCTCCCAGCACCAGCGGCTGCTCTTATTCCCGCTGCTCTGGGTCTGGGCTGGTCCAGGAATTCGAGGCAGCCAATGAGGGGAAGGATGCTGTGCCCCGACTGATTGCGTCACCACTTGCGTCCAGAACCTGGAGCAACCAACAGGACCATCCCACTTGTATTTGCATTGAGGTCATTGATGAAAGGGGGAGGGGTGGTGACCAAGGACAAACACCCATAAAGTGAGCAGGAATTTGAGGGCAGCTTGTCATCACTGTAAATTTCGCCGGTTCAGGTCCGCTGGCAGCTTCCAGGGCTGTAGGGATTCCTACCTCCCACAGTCTGATCCTAAACCCCCGTGCCTGTGAGATTTGGAGGGTTAATGCGCAATGGGGTTGATTCTGGGCCGCAGAAGGGTGTCTGATTTAGGCAGGTGGAATCACCCACAGAGGAGCGGGACTCTTGGCAAGCAAGAGATGGAGGTGGGGACAAGAACTTTGTCAGACCTGAACCCATTTCCAGCTGCACCAGTTCCAGGCGGTAGGATCATGAACAAGTAACTTCTCAGCGCTTGAATGTACTCATCTTTGAAATGGGGACCCGTCGTGAAGGAGTGTTGTGATTAGTAGGCATATGTCTGGCTCCCAGCTAGGCAGGGATCTAGAAGAGCTTCCTGGTCCTCGTAAGGGATTTTGGAAGATCACATTCCATACTTTCTGAACCCCCACCTTGTGTGGCTGCCTGGACTCGCGCTGGGTGGTCCTACACGTGGGTAGGAGGGGTCATACGTCCTGCCAGGCCTCCGCGGGTAGGTATAAGGCACAGATAATTCCCAAGCCTCCGAGTAGCCCCTGGCACTCCCCCTTCCACCCTGCCATCTGAAACTTTTCCCTCATCCGCCTGTCTGAGCCCAGCTGCCCCAGCTTCCCGCTGCTGTTTGCCAAGATGTCCCAGTGGCATGATTTCAGCCCCGCACCGCATCCCCCACACTTGAGTCCTCCACTAGACACCAGGGCAGGCTTGACGCTGCTGAAGAGTCCCTGCGGAGACTAACGCTCACGCTCACTTCCAGCCATACTCCTACACACTCACAAACTCATTGCTGTGCTAAACATGCGCCCGCTCTCCAAAGCACAGGCACCAGCAAAACGACACTGCGCGTAGGGACATCCAAACGGGTTCACTCTCAATCGCGCCCCAAGCGTGCCTCCGAGTCTCTTGTGGGATGGCACGCACACACCGGCACGATGATAACCTGCTGGCATCGTACCTGCACTCGCTGAGAATAAGTGTGCTCACAACATCAAATTCCTAAGCAGAACCTCCACCCTCTCACCCCCTGCTCAACAGGGTTTTAGGACCCCTCCGCCGGAGCTTTCTGCTCCAAGCCTGCCTGGAAGGTCCAAGGTCCTACTTGCCGCCCTCAGCAGGTAGAGTGCGGAGAAAGAAGCTTCTTGCTGTCCCCAGGATCTCAAGGTCTGAGTGCGCACGCGTCATCTGCAGCGGGCTGTGTGGACGCTCCCAGCGCGGCAAGCTCAGCTGCGGCAACCGGAGGGTCGGGGGTTAAGCAAGGACCCCAGCTTGGTAGTTCTGTCAAATAAAGCAGAAACTAGCCCCGGAGGCGCCTTAAGTGACCCAAGCCACCCCTCCACACCCCAGTCCTCAGTCCACAAGAGCCTCAGCATTTCCTAGGACACACCTGCCTCGCGGCAAGTCTCTTCCCATTCCACTTGATGGCCTCTGTGTTCGGGGACACCTAACTTCCCGGGTGTCCTTATTCCACTTTCCTCCTTCTTATCTCCCAGGGTGGCACTGCCGCAAGGGAATAAGAGCTCGGGGCGGGGGAACTGGGTGTCTGAAACTCGCTCTCCGCAGGGCAGACAGGCAGGGCGGCCGGGGAACCCAGGAGTGGAAGGGCGGGTGGGTAGGACTCAGGTGCGCGTCAGGCACGGAGCCGGGAAAGCGAGCGGAGCTCAGCACCAAATTAGAAGAGCAGGATTCTGCTTGCATTCCAAAATTATGAGCTCAAAAATTTGAGCCAGATTCCTCTGAAATTATTTGGCATGGGAAGTCGATTTCCTCATAGGCGTTTTCAGGAATGAGGAGGGAATTAAAGGTTACTCCTAGAATTCTTTCTAACACTGAAGTCTTCAGATGTGAAATACAAAACCGTTTTCCCTTTAGCTTATCCCTCATTGTCTAGTGAAACCAAAAATAAGTTTACTTTCATGTATTCAAATCGGTTAGATTCCGGCTGGCTATTCTCTTGGGGTTTCAGAACTAAACACAGGATGATCTAGCGAAAGGTCACTGCGGAAAACGCTGATTTTCAAACAGTCCTTTGAATTTTTGGCCCTTGATTTTACAATCTTATTTCATAACTTTTATAAAATAAAGGTCAGTTCTGAAACAATCTTTCCTGGAAGAAACTATTTACAGCACACTGATAAATTCTTACTTTAATGTTTATTTCTACTCTCATTAGATTTCTATACTCTTTGATTTAAAAATAAAAATAAAGATCATTTATCAGGGCTTGTCAGGGACTCACAGCCTAGTTGAAAATTCCTATGTGAGTTTTCATGGGATTAAAAGGGTTACAACTAGGGTGATGTCCCTGTGGGCGGGCGGTTAGTTCACACAGTCTGCTTGAGGGGCCCAGGGTTTCGTCAGTTTGGGTCCTGGGTGCCAACATGGCATGGCTCATCAAGCCATGCTGAGGCATTGTCCCACATAGAACAACTAGAATATACAGCTATGCACTGGGGGGCTTTGGGGAGAAGAAGAAGAAAACAAAATGTAAAAGAATGAAATGAAACTGAACCACCATCTTACACCATACACAAAAATTAACTCCAAATGGATTAAACACTTGACCACAGACTTAAAACCATAAAACTCCTAGAAGAAAACATAGCAGTAAGCTCCTAGACATGCGAGTTGGTGATGATTTTTTTGGATTTGACACCAAAGGCAACAAAAACAAAAATAACCAAGTGGGACAACATCAAACTAAAAAGCTCTGCACAGCAAAAGAAACCATCGACAAAATGAAAAGGGAACCTACAAAATGGGAGAAAATATTTGCAAATCGTATATCTGATAAGTGGTTAATATCCAAAATAAATGAAGAACTCATTCAACTCAATAGCAAAAAAAAAAAAGATGTATTTAAAAATGGGCAGAGCATCTAAAGACATTTTTTCAATGAAGACATACAGATGGTCAACAGGTGCATGAAAAGGTGCACAATATCACTAATCATTAGGAAAATGCAAATCAAAACCACAATGAGAAATCACCTTACACCTGTTAGGATGGCTATTATCAAAAAGACAAGAAATACACGTGTTGGCAAGGATGTAGAGAAAACAGAACCCTTGTGCACTGTTGGTGGGAATGTAAGTTGGTGAAGCCACAATGGAAAGCAGTATGGAGGTTCCTCAAAAAATTAAACATAGAACTACCATATAATCTAGCAATTCCACTTTGGGGTATTTATCTGCACAAAAACAGTAACCTGAAAAGAAATTTTCCCCCACATGTTCATTGCAGCATTGTTTACATTAGCCAAGATATGAAAACAACCTGTGTCCATCAACAGAAGAATGGATAAAGAAAATGTGATACACACACACACACACACACACAGACACATACACTCGCATACAATTCAGTCATAAAAAAGAAGGAAATCTTGCCATTCGCGACAATGTGGATGAACCTTGTGGGCATTATGCTAAGTGAAATAAGTCAGAGAAAGACAAATAGTGTATGATATCACTTATATGTGGAATCAAACATTATACAAAAAGCAAAAAAACTGAACTCATAGATACATAGAACTCATTGGTGGTTGCCAGGGGCAGGGATTGGGGATGGTTGGCAAAATGGGTGAAGGGGGTCAAAAGGTACAAACTTTCAATTATAAAATAAATAAGTCATGGGGATATACAGCATGGTGACTATAGTAAATAATACTGTATTGAATATTTGAACGTTGCTAAGAGATCATATCCTAAAAGTTAAATTTAATGTTCCTATATAATTTGTATATGATATAGACTCAACAACAACAACAACAACAACAAAACCACAACCACCACAACATCTATAGAAACAGCAACATAACCTTCATCATAAATCCATTCTGTTCAGCCAGGGGGAAATTCGGAGCTGTCAAATTAACTGGATTATTTCAACAGAAAATTGATCATACTGGGCTCCATGGTAAGGAGTTTGGGAGTCATAACAACAAATAAAAAGCTGAAGAGGTTGAAAAATCATCAACTCATCTAGGACCCCATAGAGAGATGAGGACAAAGGTCAAAACCCTGCCTCCCAAGAATGGAGAGACAGACAGGCAAATACAGGGAGTAATGGCTTACCAGAGCAGAGGAGCAGAGAATCACAAGCAGAAACTCAGCTAGAACCAGTGCCTGGAACCAGTGCTTGGGTAGGATAACCTGAACTGTAACTGGTAAATTGGTGGACAATTTTCAAAGCTAAAAATTCCAGGGGGACCCAGTCAACCTACAATTTTGTGAAATTTACCTCCAGAAGCGGTCAAATTGACCAGATATCAAAGAAAATCCCCTTATGCTTCTGCCGGGGGTGAGAAAGGAACTGTTTTGAAATAGACCAGAGCACTCTGTTTTACTTAACAGGGTCTGCCCTCAGCAGGAGCTAGTTAAGCAGAGCCTAAACTGCCAGGTGTTATCAGAGCCTAACTAACCAGAGGGAAGGGAAATACCCAACTCCAGTCAGCTGTGTCCTCCCACATAGGAGAAAGGAAGTACCCAATTTTAGCTGATTCTAAGGAAAAAAACTGAGAAGCATGTGAAGTTCACAGTCCAGAAGTATAGGCTCACTAAAGGTCTGAGCCCTTAACCATAGGACTATAGAATGCTTCCCCTCCCCCTTTATTCATAATGGCCAACGCCTGGAAGCAACCAAGATGTCCTTCAGTAGTTGAATGGATAAATAACTATGGTACATCCACACAATGGAATATTATTCAATGATAAAAAGAAATAACCTGTCAAGCCATGAAAAGACATAGAGGAAGCTTAAATGCATATTACTAAATGAACGAAGACAATTTGAAAGACAATTTGACAATTTGAAAAACAATTTGAAAAATCTACATACTGTATCATTTCATCTATGTGATATTCTGGAAAAGGCAAAACTATGGAGATAGTAAAAATATCAGAGGTTGCCAGGGGTTGGGGGTGGGTGGGATGAATAAATAGGTGGAGCATAGAGAATTTTTAGGGCAGTGAAAATATCCTGTATGATACTATGATGATGGATACACATCATTAGACCTTTGCCCAAACCCATAGAATGTGCAACAGTAGCCATGAACCCTAAAGCAAACTATGGAGGTTGGGCCATTGTGACGCATCAGTGTAGGTTCATCAATTGTAACAATGTATCACTCTGGTGGGGGATGTCGATAATGAGAGAGGCCACGCCTGTGTGAGGGCAGGGGCTGTGTGGGAAGTCTCTGTAGTTTCTTTGAATTTTGCTGTGAATCTAAGACTGCTCTAAAATACATAAAGTGATTTTTGTTGGCTAAGGAAAAATCACTATTTTAAACAACAGATATTTATTTGAGCAATTAGAATTGCAATTTGAGAGACACAGATTTAGGCAGAAACCCAAAATGTGCTCTGGAGAAGACAAAGAAGGCAAGGGTTTATACAGACAAAGAGACATAACTCACACAGGTTGTATTGCAAGACACGTGATGGGTGCTAGCAAGAACTGTTATTCCTTGGCTACACGTGATTGGTTGCTAAGGCCATCTCTAAGGCAAAAAGTTCTTATCAGTGGGAGTAAGCATTTTTCTACAGGAGTAAGCATTTATTCTTTTCTTAAAGGAAGGTCAAGATAACAACAGTGAGACACAGTTCAAAAAGTCACATTCCGTCTAGGCGGAGATGTGGTGTACATGCATAGCCTCACTTCCTTAAATGGCTTCCCAGCTCCATTTTAGAAGCCCAGACATATGTTATTCCATTTTGTTATCACTGTCCACATTTTCCCCTTTGATCAAGATCTTTCAGCAGAAAGAATCACAGATCAATCATTTGATGAATATGTATAGGTACTGATATTTTCCTCATTGCCAGGAAGGCTCATTCCTGGGAGGTCATGTCCCACATAAGGGGGAACGTGAGATGTTTGACCATCAGCAAAAGTAATGCAGTCAGAGGCTTTGGCCACATCTGAGCAATAAGAGGCAATCAGGATATGAGTCTTGGGCATAGGCTTTGTCTGGAAAGAGAATCAAGTCCTTTGTTTGCTCAGTGTTGCAAGATTGGTCAATCATCTCAAGTCGTTGGGTAATTGTCACTCTAGCAGTAGAGACAGACACACAGCATCAGGAAATGCAAATCATTAGAAGTTTAAAGGTGAAAAATGTTGAACAAATCAGAACAATGATCATTAGTAAAGCCTGGAACCCTCATCTCAAAATAGCTCCAAGCCTAAAGGGTAACCAACCAAAAATGTCAAAGTGGTCTAGGAGGCCAGCGTTATGACCTATGTCCTTGAGGAGATTTATATTATCTTTTATGACTTTTAGCTCTTGTTTTACGTGACCAGACTCATTTACATAAAAGCTACATTCTTCTCCCAGGAGTGCACAAGCACCCTCTTCTTGAGCAGTTAGAATGTCAACAGTCCTTTGATTTTGAAGGATAACTTCTACCAGACTGTCTATTTGACTCCATTGATATTCAATAGCTTGTTGGTTGGCAGTGAAGGTTGAAGCCATCATGAGGGAGAGGTTATGAATGGCCATTTCAAGGTCAGTTGCCCCATAAGTGGGAAAAGATGCCCTAGCAAAGGCATATCCCATTCCCGTTTTAGCTACAATTGAGATGTATGTAGGAATTCCCTGAAAGTTATAGTTTCTTTTGTCTCTCTTGAGTTGATATGAGAATGAAGCAAGAAATGGGACAAGCGCAGTGGAAGGAAGATTTTTTTCTAATGGTGGCATCTGGGGTGAGTGCTACTATTCCATATCATCCCTTCCAGGAAATGGGGAGAGTGGAAAAAATATTGGAGCCACACAGAAAAAAGTATCCAGTGTTTTCAAGAGATATGGCGTAAGTGGGTCTGTGTGCCCAGATTCTTTTTTTGGGTTCAAAAGAGGGAATCGCATGGTCAGAAATCTTATCATTTTCACAGAGAACACAGTAGTCAGAACTAGGAGAGTTGTGAGAATGGTTATAGGAACAATGAAGGTTTCTATAAATTTGGAGCAAAAGATGAGATTGATTTCGACTGGTTGAATTTTGTTGAGGGTCAATTGGACCATTAGGGCTATTATAGTTTTTACTTACTTTCCACCAGTCTTCTGATTTTTGATCTATACCCTAATGCGTGCCTGTTAAGGGGAGTATGTCAGCTTCCCAAGTGTCAATCTCGTTATTTTGGGAGTCTCCCCACGATAAAGACAGGTCAAGGGATGTAACATCATAATGGTTTTCTAAACCCCAGGGGGTGTGAATTCATGGTCAACAGAATCATAAAGAAGGGTGAAGTTACAACTATTGAGTGGTAAATAACACAGAGTTTTCCCAGTGCCATTTATATTTTCAATACACAGGAAAGATTATGGGTAAATACCCAAATTCAGGTGAGCGAGACGCCACAGTGAGCTGGAGGTGCCCAATGAAATGAGGTGATATCAGAGGTTGTTTTCCAGGAGGCAGCCGACACCTGGTTTCAAAAATGCCATAGGAAAACCCTACGTCTTTTCCAGTTAGATTCCTCCAACCTTCTAAGGACAGAGGCTATGCTACCAGTTCAGGAATGTGATGAGTGTGCTTTGCCCTTGTGCATATTCAGTGATTGGTAAAGTTGGCGCTGTTAGCAAGTTTCTATAGAGTTGAGACGAAAGGCTGAGATAAGGCAGTGCAAAGTGGACTGTCCTTAAATAATAAACACCATTAAGGCAGCTCTCATCCAGATCCCAGATATTTTGTTGCTAATTAATCGGTGATTTAGTTAAATGATTTTGGATGGTTATTATGAAAGGATTATTAGAACGAAAACTTTTATGATTAGCTTTTAGCCCATTTTATATGAAATTTAGAGAAGGTGAAAATAAAGAGGGAAGTAATGAGATGGGCAAAGGAAAAATAGGGCAATAGTTAAACAATGTTAAAAAGCAATGTAAAACACAAAAAAGGTGACCTGCATCGTGTCAGAGAATTAGAAATTAGTAGTATACTCAGGAGTATGATTATTATAGCAGCTATAAAGTAGGTATATGTGCATTACAAGGGTTTAGGTGGGGAAGCTGGAAGATTAGAAATATAGGCCTAGTCCTGTGTCTTGGGATTCACAGTCTACAAACTCACAAAAAATCACAGTTGCAAAAACTCCGGGTGATTATTGTTTTGGGGCAAGTTTTGATAACTTTAATTTAAGATCACCAACAGGTTGAAAAGTCCAGTCAGGGGCCGTAGATTTTTTTAAGTGAGGAACATGAATCCACGAGTCAATATCTTTTAACTTTGCAGCGCAAAGATTGGTCAGCAATATCCGATATGGTCCCTTCCAGAGAGGCTGCAGGGAGTCCTTATGGAGGTGTCTTTTCCAATAAACCATATCTCCAGGTTGTAGGCTGTAGTGTTTGATGTCTTTGTCTCCCAGGAGCAACCTATGAAAAGATTGTTCTACCAGTCTCTCATTTTTTTGGAGGGCTGGGATTGGCCTTTACGATAGGTCATATGTCACCTTTGAGTAGACTAGGTTCATAGGCCCCTTGGTCCAGTCTCAGTGGCTTCCCAGTGACAATTCCAAAAGGTGAAAGTTTATGTTTCCACAAAGGATGAATCTGAGATTTAACAGTACTAATAGAAGAGCCTATGGCCATAGCAGAGGGAAAGATTCCATAAGTTTTGCCAGTTGGGTTTTTATAATCCCATTGTTCATTCCACAAGGCCAGAGAATTGAGGATGATAGGCACAGTGAAAATGTTACATTATTGTCCAAATGTGACAAATACATAGTAATATTTGTCTGGCAGGATGAGTCCCTCAGTCACTGTGAAGTTCCGAGGGTATTCTCCAATTTGGAGTAATTTTTTCCAACAATATTTTTCCTACTGCTGAGGCCATAGTTCTATCACATGGGAAAGCTTCAGCACAGTGGGAAAAGATACAAACCATTACCAAAACATACTTGTACCCTTGAGATGGTGGCCACTGGATTTTATCTCATACCTCAAAGGGTCCAGATGGCAATGGAAAATTCTCCATAGAACTATGGATGAATTTTCCAGGATTATGTTTAGGACAAATTTGACATTTATTATAGACACAAGAAACCACTTTAAGTGAAGGTTTCCAATATTATTGCTTTCCCCAAAGTATTCTTTTATCTGAACTCTAATGGGTCAAGTTGTGGAAATAACCAAAGTTTTGTCCCTGGAGGCAGTCAGGAAGGACCAGTCAGTCATTAGGGCCATACCGAAGATTGTTTTTAGTGTTAAATTGGCAGCTTTGTTCAATCCAGTAATTTTTCTTTCATTCAGAGGCTAATTCTTGGGCCTCCTAAAGAATACTTTTAAGGTCCTTTGAGTAGAGGTGACAAGGAGAGTTCTAAGACAGGTTTTTTCTTTTAGAGGGCTGCCTGTTTAGCAGCTGCCTTGGCCAAATAGTTTCCTTTGTCTTCCTCCATATCTACCACGGAATGTCCAGGAATTTTTATAACTAAATATTTAGGCTTTTGAATAGTGTCTAAAAGTTCTAAAACCTGTTTTTAATCTTTTGCCCTGAGGAAGTAAGAAATCCTCTCTCTTTCCAAAGCATAACAAAATTGTGAGATACCCTGAAGGCATAGCAGCTGTCTGTATAAATATTAGCAATTTTACCTACAAAAGGCAGGCTCTAGTTAGTGCTATTGGTTTGGCCCATTGGGCTGAAATAGCTTTAGGTAATGCCCCAACTTCAATAGTCTCTGTTAGGGAGATGATGGCATATCTGGCTCGGTATGTTCCTATTTCATCTTTAAGATAATAAGTATCAGTAAACCAGATCAGATCTGCATTGTCAAGTGGGATTTCTTGTAAGTCTGGTCTAGGAACCAGAAGTTGGCCCATCAGAGAAATGCAGTCATGAGGCATTTCATCAGAAGGCAGGGGTAGTGGAGAGGCATGGCTTAGAGAGTGACAGTAGGCAATGGTAACATTAGGTGCTGACAGCAATAGAATTTCATAGGACGTTAGACAGCTAGAGGATATGGAATATGATGGGGATTAAGGAGGGCTTCCACTGAATGGGAAACATATATAGTAAGTGGAGAACCCATAATTATTTCTTCTATCCTTTCTAGTAATTTTGCCATTGCAACTATGGCTCTTAAGCAAGGAAGAAGGCCTTTGGCTACTGGATCTAATTGCTGCCTATAATATCCGATAGGCCTTTGTTAGTCTCCATGACACAGGGTTAAAACCCCAAGGGCATTTCCTTCTCTTTCATGTACAAAGAGAAAGAATGGTAGACCGTAACTGGAATGTCCTAATGCTGGAGGATCTGGGTGGCTTTGTTTACTTTTGGTAGAGGCTTCCTGACCTTCTTTGGTCCATGTGAGGGTCTCAGACTGATCAGTTTTAAGGAGAGAATATAGTGGTTGTGTAGGACTGAAAAGTTAGATATCCAATTTCTGCAGTATCTAGTTGGCCCTGGGGACCCTCATGATTGTCTTTTGTTTTTTGGATGTGGAAAGGACAAGATTCCTTGAATCCTGTCAGGGTCAAGAAGTAACCCTTGTGTTGAAATAAGGTGTCCAAGGTATTTAACCTGAAGCAAACAGAATTGTAGTTTTTCTTCAGCTACTTTATGTCCCCTTTTAGCCAGTTCCTTTAAGAAATGAAGGCTACCTTCAATAGATGTCTCCTTGGAAGGGGAGCAAAGAAGATCACCTACACATCGTAATAAAGAGGAGCCTTGGGAAAATTCAGTATCTGAAATGTCAGCCTTTAAAATCTGAGAAAAATAGGTAGGGCTTTCCCTGTATCCCTGCAGCATAACAGCCCAGGTGTATTGTTTTTCCCAGGTAAAGGCGAATAGGAACTGGCTTTCAGGGTCACGGGTATGCTAAAGAAGGTGCTGCAAAGGTCTATGGCAGTCAAGGTTGGACTATTTGGAGGGACGACTGTGAGCAGCGTGGGATTAGGCACTACAGGATGTTGGGGAACAACAATATTGTTTATTGTCCTGAGATCCTGAGCAGACCTCCATCCCCTCCCATGGGGTTTTTGAACGGGAAACATAGGAGTTTACAAGGGCTAGTGCGAGGGATAATCAGTCCCTTCTGTGATTAGTCTTCAATTGCAGGTTTTATACCTTGGCTTGCCTTGGGGTCCAGGGTTATTGTTTTATGTCAGGTAGGGGTTTCCTTCCATCTATTTGGAGAATTAAAAGGGTAGTGCAGAACGTATGTCCCCTTTTTCACCAAAAGGATTCAGGGATAGTGTCTAGGAGAGGTTCTGAATTATGAGTCTGTAGGGAAAGGATGGGGATAAATATTGATACATAAGGATCTTCTTGAGGACCTGCATTTGGGGGTTCAAGATTTAAAAATATTTCCGCCTTTTGAGAGAGAGAAATGTGTACCTGATGTGCCTCAAGAAAATGTTGTCCCAGTAGCTGAATGGGAGCTGAAGAAACTAAAAGAAAAGGATGGTGTCCCTGAATGGGCCCTGGCTGGAATGCATTAGGAAGGGACTTAAAAGACTGTCACAGAGCGATTAGAAACCCCAAGCATTTGTATAGTCCGAATAGTCCAAGGGAGGGAACAAGAGAGCCCGGTGGGGTTTAAAACAGAATAAGTGGCCCCTGTATCTATAAGCGTCTTCATAACCTCTCCCTCGATAGTGAGATCAATTTCCCCCAAGGTATTATGGTGGAGTCGGGAAAGATTCCCCCACAAGCCCTTGGCGCACTGCTATTATGAAGATCGATGTAAGGAGTTCTTAGATGGTTGTAGCGAAATTGAAAAGGGATGGTTACCTCTTCCTTGAGTAAATACTTTAAGTTTAAAACAGTCCCTTTTAAAGTGTCCTGGCTTTTTACAGTAATAGCATAAACCCTTGAAGCAGAATTATGACGTTGTAAAGGGAGTTTGTGTAGATTAGTGGTTAACTGCTGAAGTTGGAGATTCATAATCTATGCAGACTTCTTTTTATTACTTCTCTGGATAGTTTGGGCTACCTGATTAGCCAGATTAACTAGATCAGGAGTTTTCATAGTTTACGAATTTAGATGGGTTCATTTTATTAGTAGCGACAGTTCTTCATCGAAGCCATTGACAAAGGTGGAGTTAAATATGGTGTAAGTGGCTGGATTGATGGCAGAAAGGTCAAAGTTTTCAACAAAAGTAGTTTCTAGTCTGTTATAGTGATTGAGAACAGATTCATCAGGCTTTTGGCTACATGACTGGGCTTTTTTCCAGACTATAGGTTTCAGGAAAGCTTTAGGAATAGCCTCATAAAATCTATTCCCTAATTTAAGTGCCTCAGTCCTAATTGTGGCCCTTCATTTGGAAAATCTTCTAGGGAGTTATCCCATTTGTCCAGTTGCATCCAGTTTCTGACCTGATCTTCACCAGCCAGCATTATAGTTAGTTGGTGTAGATCAGAGAAACTAGGTTCATATGTTTGGATCACAATGTTAAATTTTTCAGGAAATTTGTGGGGATCTTCATCAACCTCGGGAAATTCCCTAGCTTGTAAATTAGCTTTTGACCAGTGGGTAAAGGAGGATTGGGCAATTCCTTTCTTCCCAGGTTTAATTTTAAATGAAGCAGTAAGAGCAGGTGGGTCAAGGGGACTTCGGGTAGGGCTGTGGGCTCTGTGAGGTCTGAGAGAGGCTCCGGGTCTCAGGGAAAAAAAGAGACTTCAGCCAGCAAAGGATATAAGGGAGGAGGAATCAAAGAAGGCAGAGCAGAAGGAGAGCAAGGATTTGGAGGGGCAGGAGTTTGTGAAGCTTCTGCCAAGTTTTCTTGTTTTAAAAGTTGCTTAGAAAGATCTGAATTAGCTTCCAAAAGCCTCAAGTTAACTGCCTGAAGGGAAGCAACTTTTTCAGCGTTTCTCTTAGAGGCCTCTAGGTACCAATTAAAATAGGCTTCCCTCTCATTTTGCCTAGTTTTGTAACCTATTTCTAATTGCACACATAAATAAACTAATATGGGAGTATCAAAAGTTCCCTATCTTGGCCAATGAAGTTTTAAATCATCCCAGGTAATATGGGTCTATCAAGGTAAAAATTTACAAGAAGAGGGGCCATATTCTTTAAACATAAATCCAGCTGGAGTTCCTGAAGGAGGTTGATCATTTGTGATTGTTCTAGAACAGTTGTTCCCCATAATTTAGAGAAAGCTGTTCTTGAATGACCAAGGCAGGAGGGTATGTGCTTTGGATCTGGAATGTGTGAGGACTGCTTCCTAGAGGGTCGCCACTGGGCCACTGAGCTCTTTCTTACATGTCTCGGAATATCCTGGACACCAGGCAGTGTCCAGTTGCTCAAGGTACTAGGATGACTAGTCCTTTACGTGTGCCTCCCAGATGAACTTATGGAGTTCCTTCTGACCCAGAAAGGAGTTATGTTCTCCAGTTGGGAGGCCCCATGAGACCACTGCACAACATGGACAGAGTCTTGACACTACCCCTAGGTTTCTAGTCACCTAGAAACACCCCCAAAGGGACTGGAAGCAGCAATGTCTCTTATCTTCAGAGTCCGAGGACCCTCGTTTAGAGGACAGGAGAAGCTAAAGGGTCTGTGTTGCTTATGAAGAACAGCCAAATTTCAAACTGTAAGAGAATATGGCCACTTTAATAAAGTGAAAAATTACTAAAGCTAAAAGAAATGTCGTTAAACCCAAATCCTCCACCTAGTTAAGACAAGGATGAAATCTCCCCCTCCAAAAGAGTGAGGGCAGACGAGAAATTCTTGAACCCGGATCCTCCCCGTAGTTAAAGCAAGGACAGAAATCCTTTCCTCCAAAGGAGTGAGGACAGAACCAGTTAGTCTGCCCAAATAAAATCTGGTCTGAGCTTCAACTATAAGAGAAATAGGAGGTTTGGATCCAGGAGAACTTACCACCGAAACTCCGAGCTCACCAGTAGAAATGCTAGAGAACAAGGGTGTCTTCTGCATGTCTGTGGCAGCACTGGGGGTCCCGGGTCAATTGCTCTGGATCCTGCCAACTACACCAAAGTATGTTGACTAAGGAAAAATCACAGCAATTTAAACAACAGATATTTATTTGGGCAATTAGAATGGCAATTCAGCAGATATAGATTTAGACAGAAACTCAAAATGTGCTCTGGAGAAGACAGAGAAGGCAAGAGCTTACAAAGACAAAAAGAAATAACTCACACAGGTTGTTTTGCGAGATGCATGATTGGTGCTGGCAAAAACTGTCATTCCTTGGCTGTGGTTGATTGATTGGTTGCCAAAGCCATCTCTAAGGCAAAAAGTTCTTATCTGTGGGAGTAAGCCTTCTTCTATAGGATAATTTTCTTCTTTTCTTAAAGGAAGGTGAAGATAACAACAGTGAAGCGCAGTTCAAAAAGTCACATTCCATCTGGGCAGAGATACGGTGTACGTGCATAAACCTTACTCCTTAATGGCCTCCCTAACACATTTTGAAAAACTGTTTAGGGGGCTGGCCCCGTGGCGGAGTGGTTAAGTTCACACGCACCACTTTGGTGGCCCGGGGTTTCCCCGGTTCGGATCCGGGGCGCAGACATGGCACTGCTCATCAAGCCATGCTGAGGAAGTGACCCACATGCCACAACTAGAAGGACTCACAACTAAAAATATACAACTGTGTCCCAGGGGGGCTTTGGGGAGAAAAAGGAAAAATAAAATCTTAAAAAAAATAAAAATAAAATAAAAAACTGTTTATACTGCATAATGAAGGGGAGAAACCAAAGCTTTCCATCGGTAAGTTTATTGAAGAACATGAGAAGAGAATTGATTGCTTCTGAATCATTTCCATAAGACATTTTCAGAGGGCAATAAAGCCACTGCTAGGGAAGGAGGATGGAAGCGGCTGCCAAAGAGAGGCGGGAAGTGAACCCTGGTGGGGATTTTGCTGAGATCTTTAAACAGGTGGATGTACGTAAACATTGGAGGAGCAGGACATCTACGAGTAATTAGTAGCCTAGAGATAAAATTGTCTGAAAGATGTTGCATGTACAATGAGTATGAAAAGTTATATAAAGATCAGATCAAAATAAAACAAGACAATTATAAATATTAAGCTACCAACAACTCAGTTCGAGCTGTGTGTCAGACACTATGTATATTGTTATCTGTCATACTCTCAACAGTCTAATAAGATGGATATTATTATCTTTGTTTTATAGACAAGGAAACAGTAAGAGAATTTGCCTTGAATTAATTATATTTTCCAGATGCCACTGAGGGTCTGAGATGCCGGAATGTGGCTTATCTGTTGTAACATCAGGTAAAAGGTCTGGTCCTCTGGATATGGCCACTCAATCAGAGGAGGACATGGGCATGTCTGCCTGCTTCAGGGTTAATGTGATTTCCAGTTAGAGACTCAACAACCAGGCATAAATCATTTGCAATTCCTGGACCTACATTTAGGAGATTGACAATTTTGCAGCCGTAAAATAAATGTTGGTGCTGCCACTTAAGATAAGTAAATTGCTAAAGAATAAAACCAAATCAGATCCATAACAACATTCATAAAATAAAAATTTCAAATGCGTCAAAGTTCAACCAAACAAAAATCCAGTAACTTGCTTCCTATTGTTTGCATTATGCGTTGTTTTACCTTGTCTGAAATTGTGGTTGATTCTCTAGAGTGTTTTGTTTTGCCAGAGGGTGCGGTGGGGGAAGAGGAAGTAGAAAGAGTGCTAGGAGTCAGGAGACAGGGTTCTAATTCCTACCCCTAACCCAAATGGTATGACTTTGAGAAAATCATTTAGACCTCTATTTCCTCATTTGTCAAACGAACCTAATAGATTGAGAGATTTTGAAGTTCCTGTCTAATTCTGACATTCTACAAACGTGCTGTAAACTTTATGTTGTCTTTACAGTGCCTTTGAATTACACCAAGATACTCGTGATTTAGCTTCCCCCACTTGCCCTGGCAGCTACCACTGTCTTCTGAAAGAACAGCAGAAGGGGTCAACATGAAGGAGTCGTTCTATATGTCACTCTATTGGGTGACACAATCAGAAAAGTCTCCTCCCTCCACCTGCTACTAAATAAGGAGAGTAAAGGATTTTCAAAATAGATAGGAGGAAGAGGGGGACAGATGTCCTGGTCCTTGCATTCCTGACACCAAAAGATGTAATAGTGCCCTCTAAGAGGGTAGCGAGAGCTCGCCGGCTGGCCTGGCAGCACCATCTTTTCCTCTTCTTCATAAAAATGGGTCTACAACTGACACCTGGCCCTTGCCTGGATGACATTATTTCTGCAAGTTGTCAGCAAAAGCTTTGCAATGTGGCTACTTGATGAGTTCACCTAGAGCCTAGAGCACATATCTAATTGAGCCTGAAAAAGAAAGAGGAGATGAATAAGATCAATCTACTAAGAACAAGTATTCTTACCACTCACACAAATGAAATAAAGAATAATAAAAGATAGAGAATAAGTATATTAGTTTCCTATTGCTGCCATATCAAATTATCACTAGTTTAGTGGCATAAAACAATGCAAGTTTATTAACTTATACTTCTATGGCTAAAAGTCTGATGTTCAACACACGTCTCACAGTGCTAAAATGCTGGCAGGCCTGTGTCCTTTCTGGGGGTTCTAGAGGGGAATCCATTTCCAGAGCCTAATGGCCACCCACGTTCCTTGACTTGTAATGAGGTTAGACCAGAAATGAAAAAAGCATTTGTGGCAGAAGAAAGGACTTTACATGTTGAGAAAGTGTGGCTCAGGGAGACACATATCTGTGAGGTTTTCCTGGCCTCTCATTCTCGGAGAGTCAGAGGGCGTCGCTGACTTTTCTACAGAGAGGAGTTGACCTGCCCTGGGAGCTGCTCTTCCCAAACCCACAGGCACCTTCTTACCGTAGGCACCAGGAGAGGTTCCTTCCAGGGTCTAGAGGCTATTTTAAGATGCCTTCAGCTACCAGGGAAAATGCTGAGTGTGGTGGAGGAGGGCCAGGCTGGTCACTCTGAGAGGTGGATGGACTCAGCTGGTGATATCAAGGAATCACTCTGGATGGGTTTCTCTTAGATGACTAAAATTCTCCCTTGGCGCCGACTCACAGGATCCAGAATGGCTCTCCTCTCCCTGGCTGAGAACAGTGTTCCATGGAGAAGAGGGATAGAAATAAGAACCTTCCCACTGTACCAGGAAGCTCCTTACAGAAACCAGTCCTTTATGGGCACTGTCCGGGGACCATCAGGTGCATATAAAGGGATTTCCTTTATAAGTGGAATCACCTGGGATTGGGAAGAGTATGACTTGGGGGTCCCATGCAGCTGGATTTGAGTCTTGGCTGTATCACTCACTTATTGTACTTGAGCACATAATAATCTCCCTGAGCCACACTTTCTCAACATGTAAAATGGGGATAATAATAACTACCTTGCAAGAATAGAGATCTTTTATGTTAAAGACCAGACACATTGCTTGGCCTGGAGCAGATACGTAAGAGTGGTGGCTGTTATTATTGTAACAAAAGCTTATCCTTTCAAGTGCTAAATCACATCAGTTTAATACGGTAAATTAAATGAAATCATTACACATTCCTCTGCTTTCTTAAGATGAAGACAATCTGTAAGTCTTTAATTCTCAAAATAAAACCAATTGCCAAGGCGACAACAGAATGAATCTGCCTTCCCCAAACCTTTCACATCTATGCCTGGCCATGTTGCCATGTTTTTTGCCCAGCAGGATTAATGAGAATTTATATTAAACACTTGGCACATGGCCTGCCATGGAGGACGCACTCAAGAGTGGTGGTTATTATTATTATTATAACAAAGGCGTCCCCCTTCAAATGCCAAATTATACAACTTGTGTGAAAAATTAGATAAAATGCATCGCATACTTCTGTACCTTCTTAAAAGAATATACAGAATGCAATTTAAACTCTTTCTTAAGGATTCATTGACACCATCATAAGAACCTCACTTAATGTGTTGGGCACTAAACTGTCTGCTGTCAGGGACTATAAGACGTGTAGCGCCAATAGCCCCAAACTAGATGATATCATGCTGTTTTTCTTTTGGAGGTCTAAAATTAATATAATTTTATGGTTATTCTATTTCATTTATTCTCATCAGGTTTTCAACTATTACTTCTTGCTGATGTCATTATAACTGTCTTTTGTGACAATCCACCCACTTGAATTTTCATTGTGAAATAAACAACAAAACAACAACAACAAAAACCAAGCTTTGCAGAATGGTATGGGAACAATGAGCCTGTCTCTAGACAGAGTGCAAACCTGTAAATACTGGTCAAGAACTATAAAGAGGGTCTTTCTGCACATCTACTCAGCTAATCTGTACTCAAGCGAACAGAAACAAAGCTTGTCAGTTATGTGTAAACACAGAGTAAATAGATACCAAGTGAGCATTTATGAGTAGTGGTCAGGAACTTCATGGACTTTTTTTTTTTTTAATTTCCCAAAGCCCCAGTACATAGTTGTATATCCTAGTTGTAAGTCATTCTAGTTCTTCTATGTGGGACGCCTCCACAGCATGGCTTGATGAGCGGTGCATTGGTCCACACCAAGGATCCAAACCAGTAAACCCCGGGCCACCAAAGCAGAGCACAGGAACTTAACCACTCGGCCAAGCGGCCAGGCCCATTCATGGACTTTTACGACAACAGATTCAACTGACTTGTGCTCAGGGAAGCAAGAGAAAACAACCAAACAAGTTAGAGCTGTGTGTGAATGAAAAGTATACAGACATTGAGTGAGAACTTAGTAATGGCCGCGACGGCAGGAATGAATTGCTGTGACGCCTATTTCAGTTATTCAGAGGCTATTTTCTTGGTCTCTTCTCCCAGCTTTCTCTGGTTTAAGGGAGCTTGCAGGCAAGGGACACCCGATGAGTGGTGTTTTTTTGTTTCCTTCAGGAGGCAGGGTCATGGTGAAGACAAAGCCCGTGATGTGGGCAGGGCTCAGCGATCCAGGCTGCCATCTTGTGAGGAGTGTGTCCCTGGGTAACAAATAGGGCTCTGAGGACATGAGCAGAAATCGTGTTTTCATTTCCAGGTAAATATGTATTTGGTCCTTGGAGCTGCTGAGAGATCAATCAGCTTTCAGTTGTTCAGATCAAAGTTAGTCATTGGCGTCAAAGACCCAGAGGATCTTAATGGCTCTTTGGAAACTCCCCAGCCCTGGGCCACTTGTCCTGGGCACACCTTTAAGCAGTAGTCAAACACGCTTAAGCAGTCAGTGCCTGACTTCTCTTCAGCACGTTTAAGTACCATCCACAGAAACCCTCCAGCTAAAATGAGAATGTGAAGAATAGGCTCCCTGAGGAGCCCAAGGGCAGAGTAGAGACCATGGGTTAGGGAACGGTTGGTTTCTCTTTTGCCTTGTGGTCAACCTGGGAATGGCTTATTTCTTTTGCCTCAGGAGGTCAGGTGTTTTCAGTGGCCAAAATACTACTAAGAAATCCTTTCTGCTGTCTTTGTAAGAAGATAGAGATGCCAGGTTCCTACAGGTGATAAGGCAGGATAAGGGGGAGGTTGTTGAGAAAGTTCGTTCTTGCTTCTGCTTCATACAATTACATACCGGATGATATAATTATCTGTTTTCTTTCACATCAGACTGTAAGTACCATTAAAGTAGGAATGGTATCTATCTTGTTCACCCTTGTATTTCTAGTACGCAAAGACTTTTATCGTACATGCTCAAAAAACTTTTGGATGAATAAATTTCTACTGAGATTGAAGAATCTAAGAAGCCCAATATGAAATTTCTCAATACAGTTTTGGCAAACCCTGCTTAGGACACTATAGAATTGGAGAAGACAGGGGCTAAAAGCCTTCTAGATACTTCTAGAAAGTTCTGACAAATGCCAAATAGTCTCAGTTCAGTCTTTGGAGAAATCATCTTTTTGGTAAGTCACTGGAGTATCCATCCAGTTTTCAAAGTTGTAGCAAATATTGAAAGAAAGAAAGCTGGTATAGGAGGCAGTCATTCTGTACTGAAAAAGAAAGTTCAACCAAAAACTACTGGCCTAGTTCAGTGATAATGGAATTTGATATTTAAAGGAAATGTAAATATTACTATATTAAGTACCCCATAATCATATACTCTAGGAATCTTATTCTATTTTTTAATTCCACTGAAAACATGAAAATGGAGTTCCATCTGATTCACATTAACAGCATGAAGACTATTAACAATAATCTAATGTGGTATTTGCAAAAGAATGAATCAGAATCTTAGCTTCTATTAAAGAACAGACATTACCTCGTAGGAATTCCATAAAAAGAAAGCCTGGGGAAAAAAATCTTATGACAAGAGTGAATGACATCAAAACTTAAAAAAAAAAAAATTGAAGTTAAAAAACATCTCCTGAATTTTTCCCTAAAGCTGTATTTTCCAAAAGAGATTGGGAAGATTTATTACATCAGCATCATCTGGGAATTGATAAAGACACATAATCCCAGGCCCTGCCCTCTGCCGGATGAACCTGAACCTCCAGGGGCCAGGTCCAAGCACTGAATAATTACTACACTCCCTTGGTGATTCTGCTGCACAGCATTTTGAGAACTACAGTCTTCACAACATATCTTTCTTTTCCTTCATCTCATTGGTCAAAGTCAGCTTCCTGCAGGAAGGTTTCTGTGATTTCTTTTACCTACTAGCAAAATTTCTGTGTTTCCTTTTTTCTACTAACTCCTCACCTTATGTGTGTTATCTTATACAACTGTGAAACTGAGTTGATAGAAGAATGGAGAAGCAAGATCTTAGTTTTCTCCACATTAGACATTGAGATCTTGCTTTGTTAGATTAGTCCATGCATTCTCTCAGACAGAACAATAGACATGGTAATATTCAAAGGCAAATTGTATGCAACCCACATCCCTAACATGAAAGATCATAGGGTACAGTTTTGGGAGAGTATCACAGCTCACTTAGATTGAGCCTTGATTAAGGGTTTTCCCAGTGATAAGCTTGACATGAAATTCTTGACCCAAAGCTTCAGACAGATTTTAATTAACAGTAAGAACCTAAGCTTAGAACAAAGCTCTAGGTTCAAATCGCAGGTGTAACGCTACAGTGATTTTAGAAAAAAATGCTACATTTTAAAATTAAACAACTAGAAGGACCCACAACTAAAATATACAACTATATACTGGGGGGATTTGGGGAGAAAAATAAGAAAAAAAAGGGATTGGCAACAGTTGTTAGCTCAGGTGCCGATCTTTGAAAAAAAATTTAATTTAATTGCGATTTAGAAAAGTTGCTTTACCTTTCCACATCTCTATTCATCACTAACTGAAGATACAGTATCTCATATGGAATAATAATAATAATAACAGCTGATAATTATTAGATGCTATGTTAGATGGAAGGTGAATAGGAAAACAAAATTGTTTCTCTTCCATTAAAAAATATTGGTGATCATGCAACTACCACAGCTTCTAGCCGTAATAGGGAATAGATTGAGTATTACATCTCCAGAAAGAAAACAAATTGATAGTCCTAGTAAAATGTTTTTTCAGAATCAGATCAAAGGAAAAACAATAAAACTTGCACATCTTTGTTACAAAAACCAACAATACCAGTTCATTATGAATCGTCTATCTGGAGCTGAAGAAGCTATCTTTTGACGGTGGCAAATTGTGTTTTCCCTCAGTGGCTGCAATAATATTTACTATCCCACAAACTTTTTTAAAATCTGTGCCATATTTCCATTAAGAGATGAGTTTATGTCCCCTCTTCTTAAACTGGGTGGACCTTTGTGACTAATTAAATCAATACGGTACAGCAGATGTGACACTATGAGACCTCTGAAGCTAGGTTGTAAAAGGCAGTACAACTCCTGCCTGGCTCAGACTCTCAGGATTCTTGCCCTTGGAGTCCAAGTATTGTGCCCTGAGGAAGCCCAGGCCACATGAAGAGACCTATGCAGAGGAAAACCGAGGGTTCCTAGACATCAGCCTCAGCTGAGCTCCTAACCAACAGCCTGCCCCCACTAGTTGAGAGCGCCATCTTGGAAAGGGGTCTTCTTGCCCTCAGTCAAGCCATGCCCAGCTGACGCTGTGTGGGACAAAAGCCTTCTTCTGCCACGCCCTGCACAAATTGCAGATTTCTGAACATAAAGAATGCTTGTTTTTGTTTTAATCCACTAAGTTTTGGAGTGGTTTGTTATGAACCAAAAGATTACCAGAAGAGTACATTATTTAATTCTCTAGAACTCTGATATCAATACTACATGTCGGCATTTCTTTAAACACCTTGTGGGTTGTGAGGATGTAGTAATTGGGCATCCAATTCAACGGAGGAATATTATTCAAAGCAGTGCTTGGATTCCTGCTTGGAATTTCTGTATTTATAAAATCTCTATATTTGCTTAAATTTGAAAAAAAATGTATGTAGAAGGATGTTCATGGCAGTGCTATTTTCATTAGAAAGAAAAAAAGGAAACAACCTAAATAATCATTAATAGGTAAAATAAATGATGGTAAATGATGGTACATCTCTATATGGAATGCTAGATAGGCACTAAAAAAAGAATAAGATGTAAATCTACTGACCTAAGGTTAAGTGAAAAAAGAAATAAGCAAAGCAGTGTATGAGATGATTTCATTTGTGTTAAAATACATAACAGATACTCCATTTATGTAGTTCTATAAGGAGAAAGATGTCTGGAATGAAACCCAAGAAACTGTTAACAACGGCACCTCTGGGCTATGGGATTGTGGAATTGATCAGGAAATAGGAACTTATATTTCCTTTCCTACATTCTTTGTGTTAATTTCTTACTTTGAGTTTGGGTTTTAAAATAAAAAATACTTTTCAAATGTATCCAAAGACTACAGATTAGCTGTAAAGTGTCAAAATTACTTTTCAAGTTTTCTTTTAAAAGTATTTCTTACCTGAGGGGCATGTGTAGGTATTCGAAGTACGTTTGTCTTCCCTGGGTGATTGCATTGGTGCACGACAGCTGTCAAACATGGAGCCACCAACTCCAATGCGTGGAGGACGGGCAGCCATGGCTTTCAACTGGAAGAGTAAAACTCTTTAAGAGTAAGAAATTTCACCAAGGTCAATTCCATGATAAGAATCGGAAGGACCATAAATACAAGAATAAAACAGCTTTTGCCCGTAACTTTTCCACAATAATGCTAAATATTCTCACAGCCAACATGATTATTTACTTTCAACTTGCCTCAGAAATAACATAAATTAGCATAGAAATTGGGATGACTATCTATGTTAATAGAGGGAACAGTGGTAGTTATGACCCCACAGTCATTTACTTTACTTGACATTACAGGATCCCATACCAGTTCACTGATGTATTGCTCAGGCTAAGGGGAAAATTACTCTGATTTTCTAAATGCACATCAGCGAGGGGTTAATTTAGGTGGCCAGGGTACAAGCGGGGGTGGGGGGAGGGAGGAAGGCAGCAACAGAGAATGAAATTTGCCTCCTGTTGTCTGTGACTCAGATGGAAATACCGTAGATAATGACGAATTAAATATTATCAAACCAAGCATCTCAGCATAGATTTGATGTTTTTGTTATTACAGTGTGCTTCATGGTAGAAAAGTTTTGATTCGAAAATGTGACTAACAATGATTCTGAAGAAATTGTCATGATAAGTAAAACGGAAAGCATATTAACAATAATCTCAAACAATATCAACAAAATATACGGAAAGAAAGCCACAGTCCTCACTGAGCCTGGATTGAATCCTAAAATAGTGAACTTTCAGTGCATCCAAGCCCCCTGCTCTGACCTCTGACGTCCCAGAGCATGTGGTCATCTGGTGGAGAAACCCAAGGTGAAGTCCTGTGGCCACGTCTTTTGCCTGACATTAGGGACAGAGATAAAGGATGCCATCCCTGCCCTCTGAGAGAGCTCGGGCTATGTCATTAGTGTGGTTCATATCACATCATGTTATGGCTCATTGTGAATCTGTTTTAAGAAAGGTCTTATTCACATTTGTTCACTGTGTCTAGCACAGGAATCAATTTTAATTGCAGAAAAAAGTTAAAAATATGGTCAGGGGAATAAAGAGAAAAATGAGATTAGACAGAAAAAGAATCAGAATTGTTGGAAAGAACAAACCACCAAATCTTCTGATTGCCCATCATTCCAGGGAGCTTGTGTATGTTCTTTTGTTTAGTCCTCACCCCAATCCTGTGAGACAGGAAAGAAACTAAGCCTGCAGAGGTTAATGCCTTACTCTGTTCCCACCCATCCTGCTCACTGAGGCCAGGGAACATGGTCTGATCACTCATTGGCTTAACAGCCTTCCATGGTTCTCCGTTGTCCTTGGAATAATGTCGAAATCCCTCAACTGACTAAGGAGCTTATGGGATCTGGTGCATTCCCACGTCTCCAGCTTCATTCCTTGCCCCTCTTTCTCCTGCTCTCTTCCCTTTTGGTGTAACGCATTTCCTTCAGTTCCTTGAGCACACACCATGCCCTATTTCATCCTGGCCTTCCCGCAGGCTGTTCTCAAATCCAGAATGCTTCTCCTTCCTCTCTTTTCACTGAATGTTGAATGAATGAATGAGTGAAAAATGAAGGGATACTGGAGAGAGTCAGTGTAGGATCCTGTTCAGGAGAAAGATTAGTTGTAGTAAAGGAATTAGGGACTTAATTACAAAACCATGATAATAGATGAGTTCTTGAGGTTTAAGCTGATCACAAGATGTAGCACCTCTAGCACCAAGATGTTGCTTTTTTCTCTTCACAAGTTCCTGCTCTTCCTTCAAGGTTCAGCATTAGTGCCACTTTCTCTAGGAAGCTTTCAACTCCCAAAGTAGTTAATTCCCATGGCTACATGCCCTATAGCTCTATGCATTTCCCTTCTATACTGTTCATTACCTCTGACTTAAGAAGGTGCTTAAAGGCAGGGCTGTGTCTTTCTTGTTTGCTTTTCCACCCCCAGCACATAGCACGGTAAACACCACGTGGTGGTTGCCCTCTATATATTTATTAATTTGAATTACACACAATAACTCTAACACACATAGTTTGTGTTTCTCATTGTTTTCGTGTTTCATTTTTTTAGCCATTAGTTTCTTTCAGGTAGCTTTATCGTGTTGTGGGAAATTTTACGAATTTCCTACCTACTCATACAGAATGAGTACAACTACTAAGGAATTGGAGTTACTCTCAAGTCTAAAATGATATTATCTAATTAACAATAGAATTTTTAAAATATCCTGGTTCTCTGAGTGTCCCTCTGGACACAATGCTGGGGAGCACAAGTGTTTATTTTCCCTTCTTTTACCTTATTCTTCACCCCTTCTCCCTTTGCTTGACTAATTCCTATCCATCTTTTACATCTCAGCAGGGCTATCATTTCAGACCTGTCCACCTAGGCTATCTAAATGACAACCTCATTCCCAGATCAAGTACAAGAGTACCTGACACGCGGTAGGAGCTCCATAAATGTTTCTGAATGAATGAGTGAGTGAGTGAGAGAATGAACTGTGTTGGAGAGATTTGAGGCAGCATATTGTTCAGGGGTAAGATCAGGAGTGAAGAGATGAGGAATCAACCACAAAACAATGTTGTGTTCTTTGACACTTAACTTATCAAAAGATGGAGCATGCCTAGCACCCAGATGTTGGTTTCTAAATAGCATCCCCAAAAAAACTGAAGCAGGAATCCTTGGAGAAATAGCTGATTCCAGCCTGCAGCAGGGGAAATACAAGATGAATCTGGAGCAACATGCAGTGCCAGAATGTGAGGAAGTGCTCAAGTGGCCATAAGTGTGGACTGAACTTAGTGACTCTCATCTCAGAGACAGATTATGAGAATGGAACTGGAGTAACTTTAATAACAAGGGAAACCTGGCAGACACTATCTTAACCAAGTGATCAAGGTTAACCTCACCAGCAATACATGTTAACATCATGGACTCCTTGATATTATGCAATGAGAAAGGCACCTCTCTTCTGGGATATTCTTCCCCAACATCCATAACCTTTATCAAATCATGAGAACATATCAAATAACCTAAATCAAAGAGCAGTGTAAGAAATACCTGACCAGTATACAAAAGTGTCAAGGACATGAAAAACAAGGAGTGACTGAGAAGCTGTTAAAGAATCAGAGGAGACTAAGGAGATATGACAACTAAGTGCAACATGGTATCCTGGAGCAGAAAAAGGATATTAGTGGGAAAACTGGTGACATCTGAATAAAGTCTATAGTATAGTTAATTCTACTGTACCAATGTTAATTTCTTAATTTTTATAAAAGAACTGTGGATATGTAAGATGTTAACACCATAAGAAGCCGGGGGACGGTATATGGGAACTCTGTGCTATCTTTGCACCTCATCTGAAAATCTAAATTTATTTCAAAGTAAAAAGTTAAAAACAAAAAAAAAAGGAGGCCACACAAAGTTTGGCTGCAGTGTCCATTTACAAGGAGAGTAGGTAGGGGAGCAGGAAGGCTTAACTAATTTGGGGTCCATGAAATCTTGGCCCTCTAGTACTGCATATAATTCTCCCCTTATCTGCATAAGGTTTTTAGTTTTACGGAAAGATTTCACATCCTCAAATTCATTTGACCCTCTCCATTGAGAGGAAGGATAGGAAAGGGAGGCTTATAGGTTCACAGAGTACTATAGTGAGCTTCTCCCAGGATCTATGTTAAAATGAGGATCTCACATATAATATTTGAGGCTAGGCATCTGTGGAGACCAAGGTGTGTTCTCTGAAAGAAATTGATCTGAAAGAAGACTGTGAAACCCTTAATTAACACGCTAAGTAAAGAACATGACAATGGTGATAAGCAAGTCCAGAAAAAGAATAATGAAATACTGAATTAGTCAGCATGTTTGCAACATGGACCAGGAGGATGTAGGCCCACGCTGTGTCCCCTAAACCCAGCTAATAGGATCTTCTCTCGGGTAAAGATCAATGACTTAGGCCATTGTACCTCCTTTTCCTAATTCTGTGCTCTCTAAACAAGTAATTAAGGCACACAGACAGAAAATTAGTTACCTATGTACCTAGCACTGTGCTAGATAATTTAAATGCTTTATTTTTTTTAGTTTTCTCACAAGACAGTGAAGTAGGCATTATGGCCCTCAGGTTGCATATGGGAATCAGAGACATACAGAGAGGTTAAGCTACACACTTGGTTACAAAGTAAGTAGCAGAGCCAGGATTCAACCGAGGTGTATCCAATGCTCTGATCCAAACTCTTTCAAGACCCAGATGGTAGGTACAGAGAAGACTTTCCTCTTTAACCATCCTACCTGATGGGGACTCCTGGCAAAAACTGGCCCACTGCACTCTGGGATTCTCTTATAGAACACTCATTGTTTAAAGGCAGAAACCCCACTTGCCGTTTGAAGACAACAGTCTCCACAGTGAATGGACGAGAAGGTGACTCCCTGACATCCATTTCTTCTTCTCGTTGTGATTAACCCGACTTTTGTTGGGTGTTAATGCCAACCCTGCCCAGCCCAAGCACTTCATTTGAAGCTGGCTCCACCTCTGGCCCTTGGCAAGACATCTGATTCAGACTAGTGTAGCCCTATTCTCGGCCCCAGATTTTGGTGAAAGGATGGGCATGCAAGCAAATTTGGGTCTAGAAGCATGAAGATTTGTTTGCTCGGAGCCTCTGAGGAATATGCTCCTTTGCTCTTCTGAAGGATTTTCAAGATGTTCTTTCCTCTCTTCTGGGATAGGAGTGAGGAAGCATGTAGCACAGCGGGAGGGATGAGGAAGAAGGTTTCAACTAATCACTTTGTCCCATGAAGAGGAGTCAGCCTTTGGGGAAAGTACCGTGTGGATCAGACAGGTCAAAATAAACGAAGTCTTTGGTGTTCCCACCTTCCTCATGAGCTAATAAACCTCTTTTGTCATTTAATACAGTATGAGTTAAATCTTCTCTTAGTTACAACTGAAATCATCTTCACTGACAACTTCCAAACTAACACCAGCCATTGAGTAAGGCAATCATATGATTTGTCATTCAAATCAGGACTGTATTGAGAGAGCAAGGGGGAGCTACTAATCATTAGTGCTGGCAACAGGTGTCAACTGGGAACATCCTGGACAAACTGCAACGTGTGGTCACTCTACCATGGAGGCATATGCTGGTTGCAATTCTGTCAGTGGATAAGCTGTAAGTTTTTGGGTGATCAATCTCAGATTTCTGAATGTCAGTCTTCCCATATGTGAAGTGAAATATGACATTCTGTGATTCCAGGTAGTTTCTCCCTGGTCTGTAATATTCTGAACTCCCTCCTGCAGTGGGAGTCCAAAGGCTGAAATGTTCCTCAGAGCAGAGATCATCATCATCATCATCATCACTTTATTACTCAGCTATTGCTGAAATAATGCTACATAACAATCAACCACAGTTTCCACAGTAACTTACAACATTAATCCTTCTTGCTGATGACTCTGCAGATAAGCTGTGGCCTGAGTGATCCCAGCTGGGCTTGCTTGGCCAGGCTGAACTACAGACGTTGGCTTGGGTCAGGATTTTCCACGTGTGTCCATTCCTGTGCCCAGGCTGAAGGAGAAATGACCACTTGGGACATACTCTTCTCATGGGACAGGGTGGAAGCTCCAAGAGGACAAAAAAAAACATTCAAGTACGTTTAAAGTCTTTGGTCTGACATGACATATGCTATATATCCACTCACATTCCATTGGCCAAAGGAAGTCATAGGGTCAAGTTCAGTGTTAGTGAGACTGAGCTGTGCAGTCCACTTCAAGAAGGAGGCACCGACAAATCACACGGCAAAGGGCTTAGATATGTAAATCTATTAGAGGGTAGAAGTGAAGAATTAGTAACAACAATCCAGTCTAGCATCCACCATGCATTGGGCACGCCCTGGGTGCCAGGCTGTTGAAATGCATTATCTCATTAAACCTCACAACACTTCTATGGAACAGATATTATGAATATTTTTGGGTGAATGAGTGTTTGCCTATTGGATGCCTGTTGGGCAGTGCCCTGTGGTTACCATGTAAAACAGTTCTGATAGTCAGTTGGCTGGAGAGCAGGCAAGGTAGCTGGAGAGCTCTGTTAAGCACGAAGAGGGATCTGGAGTTATTTCCTAAACTCATATGAGCAAGACGGATATCTGATCCCAGAGCCGCCAATAACAAGAACTTTGATTTAGGTTGGAAGAGAACTTGCAGTGTGGGTGCCCCCCTCCCTTCGCATCGCCCCCATCACCTCTGCACCTCACTCTTCAGGATTACTTCCTTACAGCACTATTAAATCTTGTCCTTTGCTCTTCCTGAAACACACTCACACAAGCACAGTGGCAGCTTCACAGGTTAATATGCTAAATGTTTGTTAGTTGGGATTTTGCTATTCTGCCATTTTCATACCAACCCTTACATGAATATTCGAGAAGCACCAAGGAACAAAAATTACAAATCACAAAAGACTCTAATAAGCAAAAATAATAAATGGTACATTTGATGTCTAGGCATTCTAAAGAGAAATCCTAGCATCAAAGAAAAGCCAAATGGGGGGGAAATCTGGGACAAGGGTGACTTCCAGTCAATGTTCAAATCGCTCCTCCTCCCACTCATTCCCAAGACCATTTTGATGTCATAGTTTGGAGCCTCAAATCCTGACTTTTTTGCCAAGTTATTATCCTACAAAACATGGGTAATGTAACCTATTTTTCTAATTTATAAATAATGTGCTCTAACAATTAATACAAAATTTCAGGACACAAAATTTTATTTCATCCAACACTTACTGAATATCTACTATATGCCAGACACTAAGCAAGGTGCAAATAACAATCTTACTATCAAAGTCACATAGAATCCAGTGTGGAAATAGTACACCTACAGATTTAGCCTTTGAGGTGTTGACAGTACCTTATCTGGTTTATGAACAAGTGCTATGAAATGCAATAGAGAGAGGGATTCTTTCTTTTGGGGGGAAGAACAGAAAGAGTAGGAGCCATCCAACCTGAGGCTTGAAATCTAAGAGAGGAGAAGAATAAGAAGGACATTTTGGGAAAATGCTCAGAATGTCAACTGACACAGAGGAATAAAAATACGGTGTCTCCCTCAGAGCCCTGGTCAGTATCCTACACGGCTGCCTCAGGTACTGCTGTAGGCTGGGGAGTACTATGGATTGAATTGTGTTTCCCTAAAAAGATGTGTTGAGGTCTTAACCCAAATGTGACTTTATTTGGATACAGAGTCTTTAAAGAAGTAATCGAGTTAAGCTGAGGTCATTAGTGTGGGTCCTAATCCAATATGACTGGTGTCCTTATAAAGGGAAATTGGGACACAGACAGCCACGCACAGAGGGAAGATGATGGGAAGAGACACAGAGAGAGCCATGTGTAGATAGGGGATTGGCATGATGCATCTATAAGCCAAGGAATACCAAAGATGCCAAAACCCAGCGGGAGCTAGGAAGAGGCAAGGCAGGATTCCTCTGCAGGTTTCAGAGGGAGCATGGTGCTGCTGACCTATTGATTTCTGATTTCTAGCCTCCAGAACCGAGACAATAAATTTCTGTTGTTTTAAGACACCCCATTGGTGGTACTTTCCTATGGCAGCCCTAGGATTCTAAGACAGGGAGTTAAGAAGCTGCTCTTAAGACTCAGAGTAGCCCACTCCTATGGCAAACACAGCCAACTGCCTCTCACCTTATGGTTCTGCTTAAGATTTTTTCAAAAAGTGGGGTTTCATTGGAAAAATGAACATGAAAACCACTGGTACAGAGCTTTGAGAGTGTATCAGTTGGAAAATTTCAGTTGTAAATAACAAAAGCCAAAGTCAAATGTCTGAAATAACTGGGAGGATTTATGGCTCATGTAATTATAAAAGTCTGGAGGCAAAGTGAAGTTCCAGTGCAATTTGTTAGAGACTTTGATCAAGGCTCTGACTCTATTTCTCTGAAGTTTTCTGGAGAGTTCTCAAGTAAAGCTTTCCTCTTCAGGCTGGCTTCTTTTAAGGTGGCAAAATGGCTGCCATAGTTCCAGCTTCACTTCAGAGCACACTCTGCAGAGTAGGAAAGAACAGCTTTGACCAGGTATTCCCAGCCAAGGCCTTGAGGTTCTCACTCAGCCACCCCTGAACTGCGCTGACTCCTTGGGCTTGTGTTCTGGACCAACTGTGACAGGAAGGAAGGATTCACCCTGATTCGCTTAGTCCATTCTTTACATTTGCCTTGCTATATAACAAAACATCCCAAATTTAGTGGTTGAAAACCACAACGATTTATTGGCTTGTGATTCCATGGGTCCGGAATTTGGGCAGAGCTCAGCTAGGATGGCTCACTCTCTTCCATGTGGTATTTATTGGGTTCATTCATGTGTTTAGAGTCAGTTGGCAAGTCAGCTCAGGCTTGGCTGGTCCCGGCTAGTGTCAGTCACAGGTCTGCCAGTTGTCTGAGGTGCCTTGGTTCTTCTCTGTGTGTCCTCTCCAGCAAGGTAGCTTGGTCTTGTTCTCATGTGCATAGCATTCCATGAGGGTGAGACAGAGGCTGTAAGCCCTCTTGACATCTAAACTTGAGACCTGAGTGACATAATTTCTGTCACATTATATTGGTCAAAGCAAGTCCTCACCTCTCAGTGGTAAGATCTGTAATTATTCTGTACTGTTACTCCCACCCTTACAGGTAGGGGAAGCAGGCCTAATTCACACATTCCACACAGCTCCTAGACAGAATGGACCTTAGGGGAAAAACTGGCTAGAGGCTGAAGAGGAGACCAAAAGGTAGATTGAACTTAGGTTGTGAGGGGCTATGTATGCCTTGCTAGGTGGATTTTATCTTTTAGGCTTGTGGTTCTATCTCTGTTTTCTGTGACAATATAATTAATGATTCTGATGCATTCTCATTAGTAAACATGATTAAAAGTGAGTCACTGTAGCTGTTTTTCTCAAGCTGAAGATTGAGCATGAGTAATGTTTCCTAGGGGGGTTGCATGCTCCCTGATTTTGAAGAGTGGACCTGCGTTGGTTATAACTCATAATTTCAGGCAATGGGCAGCCACTGCTGTCTTGTTCCTAAATGCAAGGGAGATGTCTGCTCTGAGATTCAGTCTTAAGGTGCTCCTGCAACAGCTCTCAGTTACACTCTCACACAGCCTCCTTCGTTCCCCTCTGTATGTGCATACGCTGCTTGTTTGGGATTTTCCTGTTTCCAGTAGCACACTATGCCAGAAGCAAATTTCTTCCTGCTGCCCAGGTCTTTGTGGGCCCAGTCCACTCCTGGATGCTCACATACCATCCTCATTGCCATGGCTTTTTCTTGCTTCTGGCCTTGACCAGGACAACCCCAGTCCATCCAATGTGTTTGGACATCGACGAAGGGGACGGCCAAGATACAATTCTCTTTTATCCCCTAAGTGTCCTCCAAGCATACTGCAACTGATATGGTCTCTAATGACCATGTTAACATCTTGACTTGGGGAGGGTGATATCTCTGTGGCATCTGAGCCGAAGCTGCAGTGAGTGTCCTGCCATATGCACATATGTATCTCTGCTGCTGGGCTGGACACAACTTGTAGAAGAAACATGGGATTTACCTCGTTTATGGTGAAAATAAATATCTATTGAAAAGGTGAATTAATGATGGATAAATAAACAAGATAAATCTGTGCAGCATCCCTCTGGATTTAAAAGTTTAGGGACAAGGAAAATGTTCCGTGGTGGATGACTCCTCTCTTCTCAGAGTCCTCGTTCTCAGGGAGGCACCAGTGCCAGTAGATATCAGACACCTTAATCTCATATCCCTCTTTATGCTGGTGGCGAATATCTGAGCCCAGAGCAAGAGTTTGGAACAGTGAGAACTTCTCTCTTAAACTGAGTAAGAATAAGGCTCTGAGGAATCCTTTAGGACACTAGGGAAGAGCAGGGACGATAGTGGGGGTAAAGGAGGTGGTGGAAGGGGAAGAGGAGGAGAGAAGTAGGAACTGAGCAGGGAAGAGGGAACTCTCCCCATCACCTCCCCTGGGACTCTTCCTAATTGAAAATCCCACCCTGGAGTCTGCAGCCTTGTATCCCACCCTGGCTGCACCTCCACTACCAGGGGTGGCTAGCTTACAAAAAGGACTTAAAGCCCTAAGGGTCTCTCTCTTAATTCAGTGGCTGCTGCAACGCCCACCTCGTTTGGACAGCTCATTTCTGCTCCTGCATTCTATTATAGACAGCCCTTGCTCACTTCCATTTGGCTGAGGAGACTGGGCTCCTGGAGGAAAGGAAGGCTATTTACAGTAAATTATTCCAATACAACTAGGAGCAAGGGCAGTTTCTGCCATTGTCTGCCATACCAATCCCAGGGCAGGTAGAGATGGGTAGGATTCTTTAATCTGCAGAATCCGTTAGAGCTGTCAACAGGGAAGTAGGGGACAAGAAATATGGTAGAAAGGAGTGTGGCCTGACTGCAGCTATAGCAGCAGCCCTAGGACAGTGACCTGGAGAGTAAATGATGGATGATAAAGAGGATGCTCAAGGCAAGGCAGATCTGGGTGGCCCTCATGCCGCCCCTCAGGGACTTCTATCACATTGGTTCTCAATCTTGGATGCTCACTGGAATCTCCTGGGACTTCACAAAATGCTGATACCTAGGTTCCATCCTCTTCCCCAGATACTGAATAAATCTCTCTTTTTTGTGGCCTGGGCATCAGGGTTGGGAAGTTCTCCATGTAAGGAGGACTTGTCATGAAGGAGAGACTTGAACATTTTTGTTTCTCTTGGGGAGGAGCCAGAAAGAGGGAAATGTGTGATATGGAGGAAAGTGGAGTAACTCGAGAAGTAAATTCCCTGAGCACCTTTTAAATGCAAAATGCCTTTAAAGAGATAAAATATGTGACTCTTAAGGATTCTGGTTCCCACTTAGCTTCCTTTTTCCCTTTCACTTTATGAGCTTCTGTACCGTATTGCAGATATCTCCTTATCCATCTGTGTGTAAACTGAGCTCAGTGAGCAGAGGGCACAGGTCTTAATCATTATTGTATCCCAGTGCTGAATGCTAAATAAAAACTCTGATATTAATGACTAAACTTATCTCTTGACTTTCTTTCTAAGTGACGTGGGTGCCCTGGAGCAGCACAAATTCATTCAATAAATGAGTCAGAAGGAGCTATGAAAAGGAAAGGAGGGGGAGCGATGCAGGTAGAGGGATGTGTCGACGCGGATGAGAAACTTCACCAACTTCATGTTTTGAAGGGAAGGAGCGGGAGCAAACAGTCTATTGTTCTCTCCTCCCTCATAGTCCTTGTCTACATACTGGTATATTTTACATAGCCGTAATCAAAGCATCTACATAATTGGATATTTTATTTTACAAAATGGTGTTTTGAACAGCTCCTTACACTGTCTCATTTTCTTCATAATTATTACTGTGAGAGCTGCAGAATATCCCATCCAGTTAATGTACTGCAATTTACTTCACTGTTTTCACTGTCCCTATTGTTGGACAGTTAGGTTGTTTTCAATTTCTGCTACTTTAGAGAATGCTACAATGAAGAGCCTCATCCATAGGGATTTGTCCTCCTTTTGAATTATCTCCTCAGTCTAAATTACAACGAATCAAATTACTGGGTCAAAGGGTGTGAACATTTTCTGGTTCTCAATGCATACTGCCGTGTTCCTCTTTTATATCCACTATCAGAGCGTATTCATCAATTTCGCTGTGAACAATGGCGCCACTATTGTTATTATATCTTCCTTGCCAAGTTAATAGATATAAAAACATACTTCGTTGTTTAATCTGAATTTTGTTACAGGCTGAACATTTTCCCCTATTTGCTTACTATCTATATTTCCTTGTGTTTATCTCATTTGCCATTAAGCTGGTGTTTATGATATTTACATATATTAGATGAAATTTTATATATATTATACATAATAATCCATTTCCAGTATAATCCTAACATTTGAGACAAGTACTTTTCCTACTGTTTTCATTTTCACTGTGATTTGTTAGTGCTTCTACTGAAATTATGTATTGATCTTTTTCTTTATGAATTCTTTCCAAGATCAGACACCATCATCTAAATAAACATAAAAACTTTCAATTCTATTTTGTGCAATTTCTGATCCTTAAGTTTTTAATAAATTTGTGATTGATATTTTCTCAAACTGCTAATCCATGGCAGCTTAGAGTCTATGTGTGAGAGACCTAGGGAGCAATCGTGTGAAAAAGGAGGGCAGGCTCCCTGTCTTGAAGCTGCATTTCTACAGCAAGCACGTTGTTTTTACTGACCTGCATGTTGTTAGGTGGGTTTAAGATAGTGGTGAGGATGATAGAAATTATGAACAAAGAACGGCTAAAGTTCTCGTGGCCGGGACCACATTGTGATTTTCATGGGACCTAGGCACTTTTGCTTTTGTGGACTCCTCCCTCCTTAAAAAAATATTAAAAGTTATATTTTACAACTGCCGTATTATAAAGGTGAATATAATCCAGGCTGTATTCATTACCATATATTCATTATTATTATATTCTTTTTTATTCTTATTTAAATTTTTTTTTCCCAAAGATTGGCACCTGGGCTAACAACTGTTGCCAATCTTTTTTTTTTTCCTGCTTTTATCTCCCCAACCCCCTCTGTACACAGTTGTATATCTTAATTGCACGTCCTTCTAGTTGTGGGATGTGGGACACCACCTCAACGTGGCCTGACGAGCAGCACCATGTCTGTGCCCAGGATCCGAACCCTGGGCCACCACAGTGGAGCGCACGAACTTAACCACTCGGCCACGGAGCCGGACCCTTAAATATTTTTTATTATTATAAAATTAAAACATTTTTGTGGACCACTAATCTGTGCCTATTGTCTCTAGTGAATTATCAACTCTGTCCCCTGGCTTCTTCTCTCT
Source organism: Equus quagga (assembly GCF_021613505.1). NCBI lineage: Eukaryota > Metazoa > Chordata > Mammalia > Perissodactyla > Equidae > Equus > Equus quagga. Next base: position 14,854,216 of record NC_060280.1, read on the forward strand.
CTCTCTTTCTATCTAAACAGTTGGGTCTACTTCTTGCCTTTTCATTCAGTTCCTCACATACACATTTTTATCTATATCAGAACCATAATATTTTAACAATTATTCCTTTTTAATGTGTTCTAATAGTTGTTAGAGCTGATCTGTTCCCCAAAGTTCTTCTTTTTAGGTCTCTTGACCACTTATTTTCCAAGCGAACTTTAGAACTCCTCTGTTTATTGTAATAGAAAAATTCTCTTGAAGTTGCATAATATTTGTAAGTTATCTCAAAGAGATATGACATCTTTATAAGGACACAACAGTTTGATATTCCATTCCAGAACCCAGATACCATGGCCATGCTATAGAGAGAGTTCAAGGAAAGGAGACAGAGGAGGGAGATAGAATGAAGAGGAACCTGAACTCTGTTGGGTTGAGCTCTCAACTAGAGGTGCTCGGTGAGGCTGGGACACAAGCTCCCATGAGTCAACATAGTCCCGGAAGTAGGTCGTAAACAAGCACTGTGGGACAAGTGCTGGTTAGCTCTTTAAATTAGGGAAAGGGGAATGCCCTTGGGCAGAGACTGAAGACCACCCTTTAGCCAAACCTACCCTCTCCTAATCTGATATTTGAAGTGGCGATAGCTTGGCAGTTCTCGGTATCAGGGTTATAGGTAAGTTTAACATGAAATTTTGCTTTGTTCTTTTTCCAAATTTTTTATTGCAGTAAATATAAAATTTACTGTCTTAATCATTTTTAAGTGTACAGTCCTGTAGGATTAAGTACATTCATATTGTTGTACAACTGTCATCACCGTCTGTCTCCAGAACTCTTCATCTTGCAAAACTGAAACTCTGTAACCACTAATTAATAACTCCCCAAGAGCCCCTCTCCCCCAGCTCCTGGCAACCACCATTCTGCTTTCTTTCTTTCTTTCTTTTTTTCAATTATCTCCCCTTTTCCCTCATGCTCTATTCTCTGAAAACTACCATTCTCTTTGTTACTATGACTGTAAGTTCAGATTTTTCGTTTTTTTTTCAGATTCCACATATAGATGAGAATATTTGTCTTTCTGTGTCTGTCCTATTTTACTCAGCTTTATAATGTCCTCCAGATACATCCATGGTTTTTGCAAATGGCAGAATTTTCCTCTTTTTTCAGACTGAATCATATTCCATTATGTATATATATGTGTATGTGTATAACCACATTTTTTTATCCATTCATCCATTGACAGACATTTAAGTTGTTTCCACATCTTGCCTATTGTGAAAAATTCTGCAATGAACGTGGGAGTGCAGATATCTCCTCAAGATAGTAATTTTATTGCCTTTGGTATATACCCCGAAGTGAGATTGCTGGATCATATGATAGTCCTATTTTTAATTTTTTGAGGAATCTTCATACTGTTTTCCATAATGACTATATCAATTTACGTTCCCACCAACAGTGTGTATGGGTCCCTTTTCTCCACATCCTCACCAACACTTATCTACTGTCCTTTTGATAATAGACATCCTATAAGCTGTGAGGTGATATCTCATTGTGCTTTTGATTTGGATTTCCCTGATGAGCAGTGATTTTGAGCATCTTTTCTTATACCTGTTGGCCATTTGTACGTCTTCTTTGGAAAAATGTCCTTTCAGGTCTTTTTCCTATTTTTTAATTGGATTATTTGTGTTTTTTTACTATTGATTTGCAAGGGTTTCTTATATGTTTTGGATATTAACCCCTTATTGGATGTATGGCTTGTCTCCCATACATATGTATGTATGTCTCCCATTCTGTAGATTGCCTATTCATTTTGTTGATGTTCCCTTTACTATGCAGAAGCTTTTTAGTTTGATGTAGTCCACTTGTTTATTTTTGCTCTTTTTGACTGTGCTTTTCATGTCATATCTGTGAAATCATTCCCAAGACCAATGTCAAGGAACTTTTTCCCCATGTTTTCTTCGAGGAGCTTTATGATTTAGAACTTAAATTTAAGTCTTTAATCCATTTTGAGTTTATTTTTACCTATTGTGTAAGATAAGTGTCCAATTTCGTACTTTTGCAGGTGGCTATCCAGTTTTCCCAACATCATTTATTGAAGAGACTATCCTTTCCCCATTGTGTATTCTTTGTACCTTTGTCAGAAATTAGTTGACTGTGTATGCTTGGGTTTTTTTCTGGGTTCTCTATTGTGTTCTATTGATGTATGTATCTGTTTTTATACCAATCCATACTTTTTTATTACTGTAGCTTTGAAATATAGTTCAAAACCAGGAAATGTGATGCCTCCAGCTTTTCTCTGCTTGCTGAAGACTGCTTTAGCTATTTGGGGCCTTTTTTGATTCTATATAATTTTACAGTTTTTTTATTTGTGTAAAAACGCCATTGGAATTTTGATAGAGATTGCATTGAATCTGTACTTTCCATTGTTTATACTATTTAAAAATATTAATTTTTCCAATCCATGAACATAGGGTATCTTTCCATTTATTTGTGTCTTCTCTAACTTCTTTCATCAATGTTTTGTAGTTTTTGGTGAACATATCTTTCACCTACTTGGTTAAATTTATTCCTAAGTATTTTATTCTTTTTGATGCTATTGTAAATGGGATCATTTTCTTAACTTCTTTTTGGGATAGTTTATTGTTGGTATACAGAAACACAACTAATTTTGTACATCGATTTTGTATCCTGAAACTTTACTGAGTTTATCAGTTCTAACAGTTTTTTGGTGGAATCTTTAAGGTTTTCTATATATAAGATTATGTCACCTGCAAACAGAGACAATTTTACTTCTTCCTTTCTGATTTGGGTGCCTTTTTTTTCTTTCCTTGAATTGCTCTGGTTAGAACATCCCGTATTATGTTGAATAGAATTGGTGAGAGTGGGCACCCTTGTCTTGTTCCTGACCTTGGAGGAAAAGCTTTCATCTTTTTACCGTTTACTGTGGGCTTGTCATATATGGCCTTTATTATGTTGAAGTATGTTCCTTCTATACCTAATTTGTTGAAAGTCTTTATCATGTAAAGATGTTGAATTTTATCAAATACTTTTTCTGCATCTATTGAGAGGATCTTATTATTTTTATCCTTCATTTTGTTAATGCAGTGTAATGAGTAATCACATTTATTGATTTGCATATGTTTAGCTATCCTTACATACCAGGGATAAATCCCACTTGATTATGGTGTATGATCCTTTTAACGTGCTCTTGAATTCAGTTTGCTAGAATTTTATTGTGGATTTTTGCATCTATGTTCATCAGGGATATTGGCTTGTAGTTTTCTTTTATTGCAGTATCCTTGTCTGCTTTTGGTATCAGTGTAATGCTGTCCTCGTAAAATGAATTTGGTAGCATTCCCTCCTCAATTTTTTGGAAGTGTGTGAGAAGGATTGCTATTAACATTTCTTTAAATGTTTCAAGGAATTCACCAATGAAGCCATCTCCTCCTGGAATTTTCTTTGTTGGGATTTTGATTACTGATTCGGTCTCCGTATTGTTATCGATCTGTTCATATTTTTCTATTTCTACATGATTCAGTCTTGGTAGATTGTATGTTTCTGGAAATTTACCCATTTCTTGTAGGTGATTCAATCTGTTGAATATAGTTGTTCATAGTAGTTTCTTATGATCCTTTCTATTCCCGTGGTATCAGCTGTAATGTCTCTTCTTTCAGTGACTGATTTTATTTAGTCGGGTCTTCTTTTTTTTCCTAGTTGGTCAAGCTAAAGTTTTGTCAATTTTGTTATGTTTTCAAGAATCCAACTCTTGGTTTGTTGATCTTTTCTATTATCTTTCTAGACTCTATTTCATTTATTTCTGCTCTAATCTTTGTTGTTACCTTCCTTCTAATAACTTTGGATTCAGGTTTTTTTCTCATATAATAAACAGCCTAATTTTATACCTCAAGGAACTAGGAAAAGAAATTTCATTTCTTCATGCAGGTATCCTTGAGACCAATGAATAGTGGTAGGAATAGTTAAAAGAGATCAGATGATGTACACTGACCAGTATGTCTCTATGTTGTAACATCACTTATGAGCAGATCACTCCCCTCCTCTTTTTCTGTCAATAGAAAAATTTTGTGTATCCTACAACTTCCTAAATTTATAATTTTTAATATGAGAGATGGCCTTTTTAAGATAGACTTCCATAATTCAAAGGCCTTCCTCCCTAAGTTCAAGTCTTTAAAGATGAAAATTAGTAAGTGCTATACTTTAACCTAATGTCTTACAAGAGTTGTCCACAATGAATAGACATGACTCTAATATAAGGGCCATTAGAGTAAATTGAATAACTTTAATATCGGGAGAACTTGAATATATATTGTGTTTTGTAAATCACACACTGAGTTTATATTTGGCAAGCTATTTCACTTTATGAATCATGAAAAAGACCTAGGCCAGAAAAATTTCTGTGCTTCCAAGAAAAAGATGAAAGATGCATGATCTGAAACTTCAAACTTTCTAAATTTCAGGGATGATGTTTTACTTCGATTTTAATGTTATGAGGAACACTGAGACACCTTGTTGGAAAATCTGCCTGTGGATTCATGCCTGCCCACTCATCACACCCAGAAGAATACAGTTACCTTCATACTCAGAGAAGACACCCCCTCCAAATCAATAAATCATCCTATATTTGAGGTACCTCAACAGATTCAAAAAGAGTGGCCAAGCTGAACAGAGAAAATTTCCCTTAATGAAATAGGGAATTCAGTTTAAATTATCATGAACAGATCATGCTCTCATATGTCAAATAGAAGCAAATTTGAATTAACTCTAGGAGATTGAAACACAGGCCATTAAAAATTCCCAGTGATTAAGTACAAATGAGCACAAACTAAAAATTTTTAAATCACAAAATGCATATGGAAGACATCATTATAAGTAAGAATCATTAGAAATAAACCAAAAAAAACTCCTGAAGTATCAGACCCAGAAAGAAGACATATGCAGGAATTATTACTTTCAAAAAATATTTGTCTAATATTTTTCAATAAATAAAAAATGATGTTACCAGGGGAAGGGGGGTGGGGAGTGGGCACAGGGGGTGAAGGGGAGCACTTATGTGGTGATGGACAAGAAATAATTTACAACTGAAATTTCACAGTGATGTAAACTATTATGAACTCAATAAAAAAAACTGTTAGAAAGAGCAGAATATTCTGGAAGCCACTTCACTTTCTAGAGTTAGGCAGCTCTACTATGATGGGTCTTGCTTAGCCATGAGAGCCCCAGAGGGTGCTGGAAGCCCAGTGTCTAAACATACCTCCATGGATGCACCTTGACCATCTACCCTAAGTCAGTCTTGACACTCCAAGGACTTGTAAAAAATAAAATAAAATAATAAATAAAGACTTTTTGGTTCCAACTGCGAAAGAAAAAAAATGATTTTAAAAATTATATTAGTGAGCTCGGGCTACAATAACAAGATATCACACACTGGGCAACTTAAACAACAAACATATATTGTCTCACAGTTCTAGAGGCTGAGAAGTCTAAGATCAAGGTGTCAGCCAAACTAGTTCTTGATGAACTCTCTTTCCTTAGATTGCAGATGTCTGCCTTCTCACTATCCTCTCATGGCCTTTCCTTAGTGCTTGGGCTTACATGAGGAAACAGAGAGAGATCTCTCTTCCCTTTCTTGTAATTCCATTAATCCCACCAAGGGGCCCAACCCTCGCGACCTAACCTAACCCTATTACCCACCAAAGGCCTCATCTCCAAATATCATCACAATGGGAGTTAGGGCTTCAACATATGAATTTTTAAGGAATACAGTCATTCAGTCTATGACACTCTTTCAATGATAGAGACACACAAATGCATAATTAAAACAAGATGTAATAATTCCTCTAACAAAAATTCAAACAAAATACTTCATCTGGCTGTGTATCATCTTAGACAAGTCATGCCCCTTATCTGGAGTTCCAATTTCTCAAGAGTTCCAAGGGGGCTACTCTAGTGCTGTGCTGACAAATGTTTAACTACTGGCTCTCTGAAAAATAAATTATTCCTATAAGTTTATTATAAATTTTATTGATATAAGCAATGTGTAGCATAAAATTTATAAATAATAATAAAATATTCTGTAGTCTTTCTCATAAATCCCTACCTAACTGATCCTCAAGAATGCTTTTATTGATTTTTGCTGAACTCTTGTACCAATAGTCAACCTATGCTTATAAGTGATGAAAGAGTATAATTCTCACATGAGTGTTGGTCAATATATTTTTTATATAATAAGATAAAAGTGAAGCAAAGAAGACATAAGTTGGAACTTCACCCATTTATCAGTGGCATGAATAACTTCTTTGCAGAATTTGATAATAGTGTTAAACTACTGCAAGAGTATTTCCTCAACTTTTTGTGCTATTCACAATGTACCAGCTACCAACTTGACACACTTTTAAGTTTAGTCTTTGTTTTTAACATTTTCTCTATCATTTCTTAAGTCTAAACAATCAAAAAACCCAATAAACTAAGCCCTGATTGGTAATTGATTTGCTAATTTCTGTGGCGTAAATACTCTTACCATGGTCAAGTTCAAGCTACCGATGTGACATCAATGAATAAAGGTTGAAAAGAAATGCAAACAGCACGCCATTATAGATACAATAGATGTAAATAATCTTAAGACCGTAGATAAAAGTAACATATAGTAAAATATAGAAAAAATTGGTTATTATCCAAAATATATTAAGAACTCATACAACTCAATAGCAAAAAATAATAATAATAATAATAACCCAGTTAAAAAGTGGGCAAAGGATCTGAATAGACATTTCTCCAAAGAAAATACATGAAAGGCCAACAGGTACATGAAAAGATGCTCAATATCACTAGTCATTAGGAAAATGAAAATTAAAACCACAATGAGATATCACTTCACACTTGTTAGAATGGCCATTATCAAAAAGACAAGCGATAACAAATGCTAGCATGGATATGGAGAAAATGGAACCCTTGATCACTGTTGGGATTGTAAATTGGTACAGCCACTATGGAAAACAGTATGGAGGATCCTCAAAAAATTAAAAATAGAACTACCACATGGTCCAGCATTCCACTCCCTGGAATATATCCAAAGAAAACAAAAACACTAAGTTGAAAAGATATCTGCGCCTCCATGTTCATAACAGCATTATTTATAATAGCCAAGACATGGAAATAACCTAAGTGTCCATCAATGGATGAATGAGATAAAGAAGTTGTGGATATATATACAATGAAATATATTAAACCATAAAATAACAAGGAACTCCTACCGTTTGTGATGACATGGATGGACCTTGAGGGTGTTATGTTAAGTGAAATACATCAGACAGAGAAAGACAAATACTGTATGATCTCACTTGTATGTGGAATCTAAAAACAAAAATTAAAAACCCAAAGTCACAGAAAAAAAGATCAGGTTCATGGTTACAAGAGGTGGAGGGTGAGGAGAAGGGGAAACGGAGAAAGGTTGTTAAAAGATACAAACCTCCAGTTATAAGATAAATAAGTACTGAGGATGCAATGCACAAGAGATGGCTACAGCTAACACTGCTGTATAATATATAGGAAAGTTGTTAAGAGAGTAGACCCTAAAGCTCTCATCGCAAGGAGAAATTTTTTTCTTTTTTTCTTTTCTTCTTTCTTTTCTTTTTATTGTATCTACATGAGAAGATGGATGTTAGCTGAGCTTACTGTGGTAGTCACTTCACAATTTATGTAAATCAAACCATCATGCTGTATGCCTTAAACTTATACAATGAGGCATGTCAATTATTTTTCAATAAAACTGGGAGTAAAAACCCCAGTATGGTACTGGCATAAAAATAGACACATGGACCAATGGCAGAATCAAAAGGTCAGAAATAAACCCATGCATATACTGTCAACTCCCTTTAACAAGGGCGCCAAGAATACTTAATGGAAAAAAGACAGTTTCTTCAATACGGGGTGTTGGGAAAATTGGATACTCAAATGTAAAAGAATGAAACTAGTCCCCTATCTTACACCACTCACAAAAATTAACATGAAATGCGTTGAAGACTTACATGTAAGATCAGAAACCATGGGACTGCCAGACGAAAACATAGGGGAAAAATTCCTTGACATCAGTCTTGGCAATGATTTTTTGAAAATGACACCTAAAGCACAAGCAACAAAGTCAAAAATAAACAAGCAGGACTACCTCAAACTTAAAAGCTTCCACACAGCAAAAGAAGCTAGCAACAAAATTTTAAAAACCTATGGAATGGGGGAAAATATTTGCAAACCATATATCTGATAAGGGGTTAATATCTAAAATATATAAAGAACTCATACAACTCAATAGCAAAAAAATCCAATAGCAAAAACAAGCCAATTAAAAAATGGGCAAAGGACCTGAAAAGACATTTTCCAAAAGAAATATATGAATGGCCAACAGATACATGAAAAGGTGCTCAATGTCACTAATCATCAGGGAAATTCAAAACAAAACCACAATAAGATATCCCCCCATGCCTGTTAGAATGGCCATCATCAAAAAGACAAGAGAGAACAAACGCTGGTAAGGATGTGGAGAAAAGGGAACCCTTGTGCATTATTGGTGGGAATGTAAATTGGTGCAGCCATAATGGAAAGCAGTATGGAGGTTCCTCGAAAAATTAAACATAAAACTATCATATGATCCAGCAATTCCACTTCTGGGTATTTATCCCAAGGAAACGAAAATACTATGTCAAAGAAATATCTGCACCCCCATGTTCACTGCAGCATTATTTACAATAGCCAAGATGTGGAAATAACCTAAGTGTCCATTAGTGGCTGAGTGGATAAAGAATTTATGCTGCATATATTCAATGAAGTATTATTTGACCATAAAAAGCAGGAAATCCTGCCATTTGCAACAACATGACTGGACCTTGAGAGCATCATGCTAAGTGAAATCTATCAGACAAAGACAGACAAATACTGTAAGCTCTCACTTATATGCAGACTCTAAAAGAAAAAAACCTAACTCAAAAAAAGAGATCAGATTTGTGGTTACCAGAGGCAGAGAGTGAGGGGAGGGGGAATTGGAAGAAGGCAGTCAAAAGCTACTAACTTCCAGTTATGCGATAAAGAAGTACTAGGGATGTAATGTACAACATGATGGCTACAGTTGACACTGCTGTATGGTACACATGAAATTTGTTAAGAGAGTAAATCCCGAGAGTTCTCATTACAAGAAAAACCCTACTTTTTATTATTTTTTTGTATCTATATGAAATGATGAATGTTAAAGTTATTGTGGTAATCATTTCATAATATGTGTAAGTCAAATCATTATGCTGTATACCTAAACTTATACAGTACTGTGTGTCAATTATATCTCATAAAACTGGGGGGGGGGGGAGAAAAGTATTGTTCCTTTGGTTGTATAAAATATTACAGAATAATTGAATATTTTTGTAGCAAGGTACAATGTCTGTACAATATAGTGTATAGATCTTGTATTTAAAAACAAAGACTTCCTTCCTGAGAGTTTCTAGCCTATCAGCCTGCCCTACAGATTGTGGATTTGCCAGCCCCCACATGACACAAGCCAATTCCTTGAAGTATACATAAATACGTTTGAAATGATATCACTTACCCAGGAAATATTTTCTATCTAAATTAGGTTAGAACATTGACTTCTGTGCCTGCTCCAAGGATACCACTTATCACACTGGGTTCTAATTGCCTTCTTCTTTCATACCACAAATACTTATTGAGAACCTACTACACTTGACATGATGTTAAATGTTACAATAAAGAGCAAAACGGATGCAGTCCCTCTGAATGGTACTTCCAATCTAAGGCGGAGGAAACATTAATCAAATAATCACATTAGTCAAACATATAAACTAAAACTGAAATGGAGAACTGAAAGAAAGGTATAGCTACTCTTTGAAATCAAATAAGAAAAAAATATAACATAGACTGAGAGGATGACAGTCTGGGAAGGAATTCCCTGAGGAAGCAACACTTAGCTGGGCTCTGAAGATGAGTAACAGTTAACTGAGAATAGAGAATAAGGGGAGACCAGACAGTGGAAAGGCACTGTGACTGGAAAAAATTCAGATTCTGACAAACTGAAAGAATGCCAGTGTAACTGGAGTTCAAAGTGAGAAGGAAAGCATGGTGAGAAAAGAGGCTAGAACAATACCCAGGTGCCACAACATAAGTAGCTTTGTGGGCTCTATTAAGGATTTTGTACAGGACGTGGCCATTGTTGGCTACATTTAAGCAGACAAGAAACCACTTGTACAAACTGTAACCAAAAGTTCGGTCTCTGAACCCGATGCCAATCCAAATAATGAGAACAGAGTCTTGAGTGGAAGAGGAAAGGGTTTTACTATGCCAGGCACAGGGAGCAAAGCAAGAGCTCATGCCTCAAAAATTGCTAGCTCCCCGATGAGGAATGGGTAGGGATTTTTATTTGGGGTTTTGGGTAGGGGAGGGGGGAACATGTAGCTTGTGCAGCTCAGTGCTTTCCCACCAGCCTGCGTTTGGCCTTGAAAGGCTGCTTGCAGCAAGGCAGAGGGGGGAGTGTGAGATAGGAGGATGGCAGGTGGGCGTCCTTCGCCGTTGTCTCTTCTTCTTTGAGGCGGGTTCCAGCACCGGGAGTCGAGGAGTTGAGGTCTGGGAAGCCTCCGCTCCTTGATACTCTTGAGACAGCAGCTTTCCTGGCAAACTCAAGGATACATGATTAGCTAAACTTTAGCGTGCCTGCAACTCCAGGCCACCTGGGCTTTTAACAATTTGTAACTCCCATTTAGTTGTAAAGCTCAAAGAGTCCAAGTTTAAAGAAACAGGTATTTACATATGAGTGGAGCTAGAGAAGCAGGAAAGGGGGTGGTGGGTTTTAGTTTTCACCCCATATACGCTGGGTTCAATGTGGGGAACTGATATCAGGGCTGATGTTAAGAGCCTGTAACAAAACCTCGTACACCTACGGATGAGCCAAGCTCTCCAGGAAGTCTCTAGAATCCCCCTCTTTATGGAAACAATTATCTTATCATTGTCCTGGCAAGCCTGAATGGGAAAGACGCGGTCCAGATTTATAGTGCTTGGCTCAGGGCCCTACCAGAGATAAGGGCAAGACATTTGTTAGCTCTACCAATCACTTACGTGCAGCAGCTGCTACAGGAATATCCAGAAAAGTTTCATCAAGTGCAGAAATATATGAGCATCCAAATAATTATCCCCTACCCCAGATACATTCTTGAGAGTGAATGGATAATTGTCTATTATGGATCCTGCTAATGAGATAGCTCATAGAAAACTAAGTCCAGCTAGGGAATTCATACTAAAGAAAATATGATTTGCTGTGAATCCCCAACAATCAATACACAGTCCTTGCTTCGGAGGTCTGGTCTCAGTCATAGCCAATTCTCCCTGGAAAGTCTGCCTTAGAGTGAATCTCTTGAAAACCAAGTGAAGCAAGAGGGCAGAGAAAGTGAATTCTGCTCACTGTTGGAGGAATTTTCTAAGAGTCAGAATGATCCAAATATAGAATGACCTACCTCAGGAGATAGTGACATCAAAATTGCAAAAATAAGCCAGAAGACCACTTGGAGGGTGTTGTAGAGGAGATTCAAGTATGTAGGTTGGTGTATATGGACTTAAAGCTTTCTTCCCACCATAAGAATCTTAGCGGCAGAAGGCATGATGTGAGAGAGTAGCTATAAGATAGGGAGCATTGAGAACTGAGAGAGAGAAAGAGGGCGTTGGTAAAAAACACTTAATAGTGAGGAAGAAGAGAAGAACTTAATTTTGTTTGGAATGGAAGCAGCTTGTGCCCTTGTACCTGGTCGGATCTGGGCTTGGGAACCAGGGAAAAGAAATCTGACAGTGCATCCTTTCTGGGAACTGTGGCTTCCAGCTTAAACTCAGGTCTGCATATCTAACCAACTTCCTTGAACGTGCTCTCCAGATTTTGAGATTGAACTGGAGTTATTACAGTTCAATTTGGATGGATTTCAGTTGTCTATTACTGGTTAGAAAATTACCTATACACTTTGCAGCTCAGAAGAACCCATATTTATTATGTCACACAGATTCTGAGGGTAGGCTCTGTGGGATAGGCTCAGCTGGGTGATTCTGGCTCAGGGTGTCTCTTGAGGTTGCAGCACAGCTCTCAGCTGGGTCTGCACTCATCTACAGGCTCAACAGGGGCTGGAGTATCCTGTTCTAAACTCACTCATTTGGTTACTGACAGGCCTTCATTTCTTGCTGGCTATTGGCCAGAGATCTCCATTTCTTGACACATGGTCCCCTCCAAAGCCAGCCTGAGAGCCCCATTTCATGGCATCTGGTTCCCACAAAAGTGATTCAAGGGAGAGAGAAATGTGAAAGAGTGAGTGAGTGAAATAGTGCCCAAATAGGAAGTAGGACTAGTATCTAGAATATATTAAGATCTCCGCCACTAAATAATAAGATATTGTGCCCAATTAAAAATGGGCAAACAGTTGAACAAGCACTTCACAAAAGAAGATAAGCAAATGGCCAACAAGCATATGAGAAGATACTCAAGTATCACTAGTCATTAGGGAAATAAAAATTAAAACCCACAATGAGATATTGTTGTAGAGTCATAAAGACAGAAAAAATTTAAAAGACTGAAGATGCCAAGCATTGGCTAGGCTGTATGGAGCAAGTGGAATGATAACAATACACTTGTGCTAGCATAAAATGGCAAAGCCATTTAAAAAATGGTTTAGTTATATGCACATTTACCATACCATCTCTAGCTCCTTGTCTAAGAATAAGGACTTAAACTTTTCACAGAAAGACTCGTACAAGAATGTTTATGAGCGTCCTTCATAATAGCCACGTCTGGAGACAATTTACGTGCATGTGTCCATCCAACAAATTGTGGTATACAATAGAATACTACATAACCCTCCTTCTCCCCAAATAATTATATACCAACCCGTGTAACAATGTAAATAAATCTCACAGTCAATATGCCAGGTGAAAGATCCTAGGGACAAGAGAGTACATAATATCTATCTATCTATCTGTAGGAAAATGAACCCACAGTGACAGAAATCAGGTCAACGACTATAGTGGGGTAGGGCTTTGGAGGGTATTGACTTCAGAGTGGCATAAGGAACATTTTGGGACAAAGGATATATTCTATACCTTTTTTGTGATGATGGTTACATGGGTTATGTGGCATACATTTGGTAAAACTCATGGAAATATAATTTAAGGTATATGATTTTCTATTATGTAATTTATACTTTATGAAAGTTGATTTTAAAAATAAGAAAAAAAGTGAAAAATATGTAGACTAAAACGTTTTTAGAAATGTGAAGGATAATTCACAAAAACAAAGTACTTGGAAACTTTACTGCCCTCTACCCAGGCAAAAATACTATAATTGAATAACACAATTAATCACTTTAATTACATATATACCTAGATACATAGGTACATAGATATAGATATGTAATTTTATACATCAAGGAAAATACTTTTTTTCTGATATCTTTAATCATTTATGAGAAAGGGCCATATAATAAATCTTATAGAAAATTTCAATAAATTTCCCAAGTAAAAAATTATTGAGAGGCCGGCCCTGTGGCATAGGGGTTAAGTTCTGCACATTCTGCTTCAGCAGCCCAGGTTAGTAGGTTCAGATCCTGGGCACGGACCTACACCACTCATCAGCCCTGCTGTGGTGGCGACCTGCAAATAAAGTAGAGGGAGATTTGCACAGATGTTAGCTCAGGGCTAATCTTCCTCAACCAAAAAACAAGAAAGATTGGCAACAGATGTTAGCTTAGGGCTAATCTTTCTCAGGAAAAAGAAAGAAAAAAGAAAAAAATTATTGAGATTACTTTATCAAACCTCAATGCAAAAACCTAGAACTCAATAACTGGAGGATAACTTAAAAAGCTATTTTAAATTTAAAAATACTCTTCTACATAACTTTTGAGTCAAAGTGGAAATCTCGTAACACGTTATATGGTTAAAGATGAACTCAGATGAACTCAGAAAACAAAATCATAAATATATAATATTTCAGATAGTGGTAAGTTCTACAAATAAAAATAAAGCTGCACACAGATGATAAAGAGTGATCATAGAAGGGATGTCATTTTTTATGTAGTGGTCAGGGAAGCCTTCTCTGAGAAGGTGAAATTTCAGCAGAATTCTGAAGAAAGCAGGGAGGCAGTCAAGCAAACATTGAGGGAAAAGCATTCTAGACACACACAAAAAAACTGCAAAGATGCTGCCAGCCCAGTGGCATAGTGGTTAAGTTCACGAGCTCCACTTTGGGTGACCCAGAGTTCGTGGATTCAGATCCCTGGCATGGACCTATATACCGCTCATCAAGCCATGCTGTGGCAGTGTCCTACATACAAAACAGAGGAAGATTGGCACAGATGTTAGCTCAGCAACAATCTTCCTCAAGCAAAAAGAGAAAGATTGGCAACAGATGTTAGCTCAGGGCCAATCTTCCTCACCAAAAAAAAAAAGGTGCAAAGACCCTGAGGAAGCTGGGAGTGGAGCAAGCAATGGTTTAATTGGGAGGAAGGGAGATCAAAGGAATGATGAGGTTTCAGACTGTATAGTACCTCTTAGACTATCATAAGGAATTTACCTTTTATTCTGAGTGGATGGGGAGCCTGTGGAAGGTTTTGAGCAGAGGATAGACACAGCATGACTTACGTCCTAAAGGAGTCACTCCAGAATCATCTATAGAGTGCAAAGGGTGAAAACAGGGAGATCAGTTGGAAAGTGGTTGTAATAGTCCAGGCAAAACATGATGGAGACTTGGATCAGAATGGAATCAGTGGAGGTTGAGAAGAAGTGGCGAAATACAAGTAATCAAGAAAAAGAGAATATAAGGAATTTGATTTAATAATTCAACTCAGAAATCTGGAAAGAGGCCAGCTAAACAAACTTTTCAGCAGTCATCTGGGAAAAAGGAATTAAGTGCGCAGGGAAGAATTTGTGAATTAGAAACCAGGAAGATGGTAGAATTGAAAAAATATATATTAAAGCTAGTGCTTTGAAAAGCCCAATAAAATAGAAGTTTTTGTTAAGGTAAGAAAAAAGACAAGAGAAAATACAGATACATCACATCTAGAATGAAAAAGAAGATATAACCTCAAATATGAATATTTTAAATTACAATGAAAAGGTTCAATTTGCTAATGCATGCAAAAAATTTTAAATTAATGTTTCACAAAAATACATGTAAGTCAAAAGTAGAGAGAATAAAATACATAGAATAATGACTAATAGTAGAGTAGAATAACCATGGCAGAAATTTTAAACCTTTTTAAGAACTATATTATAGGAACTTTTAAACCTTTTTAAACTATATTATAGGAAATTTTAAACCTTTTTAAGAACTATATATATTAGGAACTCTGTGAGAAACTTTTACAGATGAATTATATCAAGCTTAAGGCACATGCTATATACACTGATCTAAAATATAGAGAAATTCAATAGTTTGCCAACTGAGTTCATAACGTTGGCATAGCCCCAGTACTAAACAAAGGTAGTACAAAATCCTAAATAAATCACAAGCAAATTGAATTTGGAAGTATATTTTAATATCTATCCTCTGACGAAGTAGAGTTTATCAGGAAGCAGTATACTGATTTAAAAGAGCAAATTCTAGAGTCAGCCCAGGAACAGGTTTGCGTCTTGAGATGGACCTGATAGGTGTATGCCTTTGGTCAACCTATTTAATCTCTGTGTCTCAGTTTCCTCACCCATAAAATGGGGCTTATGATAGTATTCACTTTATGCAGTTGCCGTAAAGATTAAAAGAGTTAATTTTGTGAAGCACTTATTACAGTGCCTAGCATGTAGTAAGCACTCAAAAATATTAACTGTTATTATTAGTTTCTGTGCTTGTAAATGTATTGTTCATATCAGTAAGTCAAAGGAGAAAAACCATAAGATAATGTTGTTAGATAAAATTTAATATCCATTTGTGGCTTTTTTAAGTCTCTTAATACACAATAAGAAGAAAGATACTTTCTTAAGATGATTAAATAAGTTCCATCTGAAATCAATAACCTTCATCATCAAAGATGCCTATTACCACTAATTTTATCTCAACATTGTCAAGAATTTCTACTTGATAC
Source organism: Equus quagga (assembly GCF_021613505.1). NCBI lineage: Eukaryota > Metazoa > Chordata > Mammalia > Perissodactyla > Equidae > Equus > Equus quagga. The sequence continues at coordinate 14,870,298 of NC_060280.1, forward strand.
AAAAAGAACAAAAATATGAAATAAGGTTTTCTATTATTTACAGATGATACAATTATCTACCTGGAAAACCCAATGCCAATCAAAATCCAAAAAGGATTTTTTAAAAATTGACAATTATTCTAAATTTTTTCTGGAAGAATAAATATGTGAAAATTACTAACAGCACTTTGAAGAAGAGAAATATGAGGTGTCTTTGCCCTACTAGTAATAAACTGTGTTAGTGATGCATGAACATATCAACAGACGAGGAAAGAAAGGCCAGAAGATGATCAGCATGTGATAAGGGTGGTGTTTCAAATAACTGTGGGACATGTTGGTTTGTTTAATGAATGGTTGAGGATAAAGTAGACACCTTATTATTGATAAAATCTATCACCCCTTTGTGGACGTAAACACTGCATGTTTTTGAAATCCATGTTATTGTCAGGGGATGTTTGCCAACTTTGAATGATGCATTGGGAGTTGCTGCCTATGCACCCCTCTTCATGACATCTCCTTTTCACTCCGGCAAAGTTAATCACTTTTTTGAATGGGATGTTTATTTTCTCTACACATGACTATATTCTCACTACATATGTATGTATCCCTAAATTATGTAACGTTATGCATGTTTTAAATTCAATATAAATGGTATCATCTGGTATATATTCTTTGCAACTTGCTTTATTTTGCGCTCAACATTATATGTGCAATTTATCCGGTTGATACATACATTTATATTCACTGTTGTGTAGTATATCATACATATCCATTATGTGATAAACCACAATCAATTTATCTAAGGTATATATTAGCAGCAGGAGACTAGAACCAGAACAAAATGAACATTCTTTAAGATGATTTTAAGAAGACAAAATGAAAATGAATTTATAAAAAGAAACGAGTAAATTTGATAATTTGGCCATTGAGCAAATTGACATAGAGCCCAAAGTCTCAATAAGAAGAAAAACAAGCTGTGGTAGCAAAATTAATTCCATCAGCTTACGCCCCCTGTATTAGACTGCTCTGGCAACCATGATAGAATACCACAGGCTGGATGGCTTAAGCAACTGAAATTTATTTTCTCTGGGTTCTGGATGCTGAAAGTTCAAGAGCAGAGTTCCATCAGTGTTGGTGCGTGGTAAAGTCTCCCTTCCTGTCTTACAAACGGCCATGTACTCGATGCCTCGCAGGGCGTTGGTCCTACCCAAAACATTCATAAGACATTTGATTTTGGACATGGATAGAATATCAAGGACCTTTTGGCATGGACCAAATGCCTCCATGGATGTTTTGGACAGGACCAAATATGACCAATTATCAAGGACATTTTGGCATGAACCAAATGTCTTATAGATGTTTTCGACAGAACCAAATATCAAGGACCTTTTGGAGTTGACCAAATGTCTTATGGAAGTTTTAGATAGGACCAAATGTCTGCTAATCACTCACTGTGTCCTCAGCTGGTCTCTTGTCTGTAGGTGCGTGGAGAGTGAAAGAGAGAGATCTCCAGTATCTCTTTTTTTATAAGGACACTAGTCCTATCAGATTAAAGCCCCTCCCTTATGACCTCATTTAACCTTAATTATCTCCCTAAAGGTCCTGTCTCCAAATACAGTCACATTGGGGGTTAGAGCTTCAACATATTGGGGGCGGGGACACATTTACTCTATGACACTCTCAAATTACGTATTGCTATTGCCACAACAATGTTACATAAAAACAAACTCAAAATCTCAGGGGCTTACAAAAACAAATATTTATTTTTCTTGCTCATGGGAATGTGGTAGGGATTAGGATGATCTCAGCTGGTGCTGGTAGTGTGTGGATCCAGATTGCAGTTCAGGTTTAGGTCCACAGGTCTCATTTTGGAGTCCAAGCTATAGGTCAACAGGTACCTAAGGCATGTTCTTTTCAGGGTGATGGCAGAAGCCCAAGAGTACAAAACCCAACCACATAAATGCATTTCAAGCCTCAGTTTGCACGAGATCCACAAACATCCCATCAGCCAAATAAATTCACACAGCCAAGCCCAAAATCAAGGGGGAGGGAAGTCAATTTTACCCACCATGTGGCTATGGCAAGGGTAAGCAGACATGCTACTGTGGCATAGTGAAGAATTGGCAGCAATAATTCAATCAGCCACAGCACGTATTCTCGAGCTCTGAGTGTTTGACAAGAGCCTTAATTGACACCACAAGACATTCTTTTGCGACAGTGGCCCATGTGGGTTGTGAGTAGTGAAGACTGATGCTGCAGCCACACCAAAGGTCTTTGTCTCTCCATGTTGTACACTGACTGCCTTATATACTCCTTGTATCTATTCTTAGGGTTCTGATTCAGCGTATCCTATACTGTGGTTTGGAGTTTCAAATTAGTTGCATTTCATTCTATGAGCTCTGAATCAATTGAGAAATATTCAGAATTCTTGTGGGAATTCAGTATAGTACAGCGGTCCCCCGTATCTGATGGGGGTATGTTCCAAGACCCCCAGTGGATGCCTGAAATCACAGATAGTACAAACCCTGTATATGTTGTGCTTTTTCCTATACATATATGCATACGATAAAGTTTAATTTATTAATTAGGCACAGTAAGAGATTAACAGCAAAACTAACAATAAAGTTAGCTTTGGGCCATTATTAAGTAAAACAAAGGTTGCTTGAACACAAGCACTGCGATACTTTGATAGTCAATCTGATAACCAAGACAGCTACTAAGTGACTAACAGGTGGGTAACCTATACAGCATGGATACGCTCGACAAAGGGATGATTCACGTCCCAGGAAGGACAGGACAGCTCACGATTTCATCACACTACTCAGAATAGCCTACAATTTAAAACTGATGAATAGTTTATATCTGGAATTTTCCACTTAATATTTTTGGACTGCAGTTGACCACGGGTCAATCTAGGGTATAAGTAACTTATACCCCAGAAAGCACAACTGTGGATAAGATTGGGACTATTGTACTTGCTCTCCTATTGGCGAAGCTGACTTGGATGCCAGACTAAAATGGGCTTCCCACTATATCCCCTCCTGATTTGAGCTTACCTACCTACTTATAGGTATCATCCCTAGAGAGCGCCCGTCTGTGTTGTTTACTGCATGGGAAGAAGAATAAAAGGGGGGTCACATTAATACAGGAGAGGAGAAACAGAGTGAGAAGAGTGTTCAAACTGAAGGCATAGTCCTTGTGAAGGCCTTGAGACAGGACACCGAGTCACTGATAACTGGTGGCCATTGCAGAAGTCTCCAGGCGCTTGAGGGACTCACTATCCAGGCGATGAATTGCTGAAGATGAAGGACTTTGGGCAATTTAACCAGAAGAAAATTAGGCTAAGAGGAAACCTGAGAGTTGACCACACATAAAAGAGAAGAAGACAACTTCATTATTCAATGAATATTTATTGAGTGGTACCTTGTGCCAGGTACACTACTGTGCGAGTGGGGGATTTAGCAACTAACAAACTAGCCATCAAACTTGTCCATGTGGAATGCACATTGTTTACAAGATGACATGCAAACAATTAACTAAATAAAACATATATACTATGATAGAACATAATAAATGGTAAAAAGAGAAAAAATCAAAGAAGAGGGTTAGGGTGCATTGGTGGTGTGGAGTATAATTTCAGAAAGGACAGCCAGGGTAAGTGACATTTAAGTAAAGATCTGGAGGAAATGGGGCCATGGGGTTAGAGCATTCTGCACACAGGTAGTAGCAAGTGGAAACACTTGAGGGAGTTGATGCTGGGGAGGCAGGTTGAGAGATAGTAAGAATGCCAGTGTGTGAGAAGGTGGTAGGACATGAGTCCGGCAACTAATGGGGATGGTGGTGAGAGGAGAGGAAGGGAAGATCAGCTTGTAAACCATTGCGATGCCCCAGGTGTTTATTCCATGAGATGGGGAGGCATTGGGGTATTTTGCACATAAGGGAAATGTGGTCTGATCTACCTTTTACAGCGAAGGTTGAGTACAGACTAAATGGGAGCATGGGTCATAATTCTATGTGCTCCTGAGGAAATAACAAGAGTCAGTAGCTAGAAAGGGATGACATTTCTAACTAAATAACCCCACTTAACTGACCATCCACCAGTGTAACTGGCTGCCAATCACCCTGGGATTTAAGGTCGGCAGCTTGTCACTGGCAGCCCCAGCAGAACATAGGGAAGTTGATGCTGGGAAATTCCTACCTCAAATAGAGCATCAGAACTATGACATCCCAGATTTCCTCCAATACTGAGTGTCTCTGACTCCACAGCATGTGTCCTCAGACTTCCCCATTTAGAATATCAGCTCCATGAATGCGGGGAGTTTTGTCTGTTTTGATCGTTGCTGTACTCTCAGTGCCTCAAATAGTGTCAAGCATATAGCAGACACTCAGTATTTGTTAAATGTGTGAATGTCTCTGTTAAACTTATTGCAGGACCTGGAACAATGTACTTTTATTCTTTGTACCTCAGAAAATATTGGAGGGCACCTGATGAACTTTCTAGGTCTGCCAGTCTATGATCCCATTTCAAACTCTGACCCATTGCTTCTAAAGGGCTTTCCAGCTAAGGGGTGTGTGAAGAGGTGCTTATGGGGAGGAAAGGCAGGGATGGGTAAGGGCAAAGCTGAGTCAAGGAGAAGTGCACGGATATCCTCGGGGCTGGGGACCAGGGCACTCTCTGAAAGTAAATGTGAATTATCTCTTTGAGACACACAGGGTTCTGATTGTAATACGGGATGTTTCCCTAGAAACTGAGAGTACAGGACATGGAGGACCCAGGCCAAGCATGCTGCCTTTGCCTCATTTGAGCCAGCCTGGTCAACAAAATGTTCACAGGTCCCTGAAGCTCTCCAGGGAAAAACAGCATAAAGAGCAGCAGGGGCTCCTTTTAAGTGCGCCAAAAATACATTTTTAATCTTGATGAAGTTCACAAATGCCATATTCTTCAAGCAAAGAGTTCCATGAAGGCACAGCATTACTATGTGTCCCCAGACACCCATGAGGCAGCAATTTCACGGCCCCCTGAAGTTTGGCAGAGCTGCCAACATCAACGGGTTGGCTGATGGGGCCCAGATTGGCTATCAGATAAGCCATGAGACATGCTGTCATATTTATTGAATACAAATCCAACATAAAAAACATACACACTAGGTAACTGCAATGATTTTATTCTGCATTTAGCTTTAGTTTATTTTAAACAGAAAAGAGTGATTTCAATGTCCAGAAGCATGCATATAGGTGTATCTTCCATGCTCCCTGTCCAATAAGTTGCTTTCATTATGAATTAAAGGAAGTAGAGTTCAGCTTCATGGTGATCTAGGAGGAAAAAAATAACAGTTACAACTTAGTTACTTACTAATTGTGAGGCTATTGACAGCTGTTATGTCATGAACTCTTTATACTAGTCCTAGCAGGTAAATACTATTGTTGCATTCAGCTTATAGATGGGGAAACTGCGGCTCAGAGAGAGTGCCTGTTCGATGGTCATATAGCTAGTAGAGGGCAAACACAGTACTTGGACCCAACTGTATGCTCTGAATTCAGGTGTGCATGACATTGTAGTATATACTCCAATAGGACAGTGTCATTGCCTTTCAAACTCAAATGCTGGAATAGCCACAACTATTACTGCAGGGAACAGTATTCTAAATAAACAGGATCTATATTTCCTGGCAGATGATCTCAGTGTCCCAGGGAGACACTAAAAAAACAGAGAGAAATGAACCCAAATTCTAGGGGTTTCGGCTATTGGGACTCTCTGTTCTTTCTCCAGACACCAGAGTGGGCACCTTCCCTTGTGGATTTGTTACCCCTGTGGGCCCAGGGAGGGTTAGAGTGTGGACAGCACCCCAGCAGTACCCGGCCATTCATCCTCCCATCCGACAGTACAAGGGCAGTCACCTTCTTCCTGGAGTCATTTCACTGCTCAGGCCTGAAGGTCCCTGCGGCGACGGCCAGAGACTTTGAAGCCCATCTCAGTGGGCAGCAAGTTGCTGTTCGCCATACTCCCAGCACTGCTCAGCAAGCCTGCCAGCCGATGGGTCAAGCAGCTGGCAGTGTTGCAGGATCTCTTCTGGGCAGTGATGCTGATTTGCAGGATGGAGAAAAAGAAAGGCCTGTCAGTGAGAGGCTGGGGGCAGGATCCTGCCCCATGGGACCTTCATGGTTAAATTACTGCTCTGAGAGGCACCAGTGAACCGTAAGAGTTTCTCCTAAACACAGTTATCATAGCAGAAAATCATATGCCATTAGGGAAAATGCCATGATCACTCCCCATAGACATTCCCAGACGTGTCGGAAAACCCAGTGGTGGCTCTAGGTAACTGTCCACGGGACACAGAGCTGTAACAGCTAATCGTTTCTATATTAATAAACTAAAGATCAACCAAAGTTTATGAGACTGGAGAGAATTATGGCTCCACCCCCAACCCCATCACAAGGATTGTCTAGAAGTTACATCCCACTCAAATCACCAAATACCCTTCTAGGAATATGAAAATTTCCCAGACTCACCTGGAAGAGGAAGAGAGTTGGCAGCATCAAGTCATGGAGGTGCTTACCTGCTCCTCTGGGCTCCTGTTCTTGCTACTTGAGGTTGGTCACAGGGACCACCCAGCATGCCCTGAGTCCAGCTACCTGGAGCTAAGGCTACTTCTAAAACAGGTCCCTGAAACCATGAAGCCTGGGATCTGGGCCACAGCAATAATGACCACTGCTCAATATTTTTAGAAATATACTTTTATTCCCCAATGATAAGCACATTCAGAAGCTGGAGTGAGAAGCTCTGCTATGAAATTCTCAGGGACTCACAGGGCTGCCCTCTCTCTCTCTGATCTCTTCCTGGGTGATTCTCTTCTGGTATGTAGGTCCTGCTCTCTCTCCTCCCATCTGAGCTTCCAGACATCAACTGCCATAAAGAAAGCCACTCATACCAGCCCGAAGAACAAGCAGAGAGGACCACATGCATTAACTTATAGGAAAGAAGTAAGAAAAGAAATTAGAAAGGAGAGGGAGGGGCTTAGTAGGCATCCTGGGACGTGCCAATGTGAGGGCCGTGGTCTCTCTCCAAGCCTCTGGCCATGACCCTTTTCTTCCCAGGTGCTCCGACCCCAATTGCAGTCTGAGGGAACGTGTGAAACTTGTTGAGGTCCTGCGTGTATGTGCCCAGCACACAGGTACTCAGATTACTGCACCGCTTAGCTCTGGGGCTGTCCAGGCTGCAGGGAAAACACATGCCAGGTGGTACCATGCACTGGGTCTGCCCCTGTGGCTGTCACACAGAAGGTTAGAGTAGGAGTCACTTGGAGCCAGGCAGGAGGGGCGGGCAGGAGGGCAGCTCACACCTCGTCCATTAGGAGAACTCAGAGGTTCACTGAGCCAGAGCAGGCGCAGTGGGGAAGGGCTGTGGTGGAGAAGCTGGGACCTTGTCTAGCATTCCACATGCTGCTCAGTCCTTCATGCTCTGCAGTGAGAGTCTCAGGGGGGATGCAGGTGCAACATGTGCCTCTGTCCGGGCAGTGCTGGGGCCAGACCAGGGACGGATGTGTCTCCAAGCTCAGGGTGCACGGAGAGGTGGGGCCGGGAAGGGTGTCTGGCTCCTGACATCATTCACATCTCCGTGGATCCTACACACCTGAAGACCCCAGACCTACCTCCAACACTGCTCTACCTGAGCCCACCCTCTGCAAGGCCTTTGGCTTCACCTTGCACATGTGCAATGAAGGCACCTTGCAGGTGAGAGAGAATATCATATGCAGGTTAACAAGGTGGAGCCAAATTTCCAGAATCTCTGAGATATATAGGGTCCATCTTCTGGCGTCACACTTACCATTCCTAACTCCTGCAGGGCTGGGAAGTCTCCTCAGTAATGCCAGACCAGTGTCCAGAGAGAGGGATTCCACACCGTCCCCAACCGCTTTCAGAAATGGATCTTTTTACATGTGGTCTAGCCACAGTCTCTCCACCTGACCTGTCTTCAGTGGAGCCTGAGAACAGCGGGGCCCCAGGTCGGGGTGAACTGACAGCCTGCTGGCCTCCTGTCCAGCTGGGTTCTCTCCTCCTTCTTGGGCCTGACAGGAGGGAGGGGGTGCCCTGTGCTGGGTGGGTGGGGAGCCTCACCTGGCGCCCTCTGTCTCCTGCTCCAGCGCCCTGACCTTCATCCGCACATAGTCCTTCACCAGCGCAGCCAGTAGGAGTCGCGATTCCTCCTCAGGGAGTACAGCAGGATCTGGGAGGCTCTCCAAGGCAGACCTGGGGAGGGGAGGCAAACCCAGTACAGGCTCAGAGCCCCCGCCTGCCCCCTCCCCGGGAGAAGCAGCCAGGCTTCCTGGTTTCTGCACCTTCTCCTGAGGAGGTGGCCACCCAACTCCCAGTGGACAGGGCATGAGGCCAGTGTCCTTTTGAGGACACTGATTCATCAGGATCCAGGCACCAGTGTGACCTCCGAGTCGGGGTGCGCTAGATCCAGATCATGCAGGCTTGTGAAAGGTTAAATTTTCAGAAATTTTATGAACCTAGTTTTAAATATAGCCAGTATTAAAAATTAAATGATAAAACTTACAATCAGTGCTAAAGCTAAAAAGAGTTTTAGTTTAATAAATATAATTTGTATGAGAGTAAGAAATACATTAACAGATCACACATCAGATTTAAACAACAAACTTATGGGCAAAATAGGTAGTAGATTAGAATGCAATTCATTTCTCAGATCATGGAGGAATTATATCAATGAGCTGGCTACAGATAGAAATGTTTGGTAAAAGGAAACAAAAGCATTCTGTGAGGCTCAGTGAGGGAGAGTATATCTTATTTCTATTTGTAAATTGTGTGTTACAATCTTTATATCATAAAAAGCTTATAGTAATCTTATGTGCAGGTTTACATACATATATTTTCCCCCTGAGAGCTGGTTGTTAAACATTCAGAGCACAGAACTGCTTGATCCCAGAGCCAGTAGGAGGAGAGCGTGCTGCTGGCAGGGCTGTCTTACCTGAATGGTGCTGCCTGGATGATGCCCACCTGGTACAGGACCAAGATGCTGAGAGGCAGGAAGGGGGAGAACTTCCAGAAGCCCATGACGCCTTTCTGCAAGGGAAGAATGACATCACCACCTGCAGCAATTCAAAACCCTCTGGACCCACAGACCTGGGCTCTGGTCCTGCCTCTGCCTCTAACTCCCTGCCTTCCAGGCTCCTGGCTGGTTGTGTCATTTCCCTTCACCCTTGTTTCCTCAGTGAAGTGGACTGCTGGAAGATCCAGGGGGCCTGTAGCATGCATGGCTTAGCAAAGCTGGAGGAGCAATGCTAGCAGGACCACTGGGTGAGGAGGTCTCAGTCTATATGCCCCTCCCTGCCACCCCACACATTCTCACATCTACCTGTTGGCCAGGTCTCCATCAAGGATAGTTTTGGAGCACTCTAGCACCACAGCTGCACCCATAATGCAACCCAGAGCTGTCCTCCCTGTCTGGGGCTTTTGCTCACACCCGGAGGGGTGTGTTTTAGGGGAGTAGATAGAGAGGGAATATCTCTGAGGTTGGAATCTCTGAGAAACTGAAGACTAAATTCAACTGTTCAGCAGCTCCACACTTTCTCAGAGTTCCCTGTAAGAACCAAGCTTAGCAGAGTGTTAAACTGGGATAAAGGACTTGAACTGGAGGAAAAAAGCTCCCACAACCCACATTGGGGCTTGCCTTTAATGGCTGTCTGCCCCTCAGTCCTTGTGCCTAGTTGCCACTCACTTGCCATGACCCAGTTTGCTAACTGATTTCCTGGGGACCACTAGCAACCAGATGCAATCTGTGAGGTCATGGTTTACATAAAGCTACTCCTGCATCCTTCTCTGTGCACAGTGCCTGGGGAGCTCAAGCATCCCAAGACTGGTCTAAGCACGTGTGCAGCAAGAGACTGAGACTGGAGCCTACCTCAGCACAGGACGAGTAGGGCAGGGAGTCCTCAAACTGAGACTGTCCAGTCTTACCTGGAGCAGGAGCCTGGAATGAATCGGGGACTAATAGAGACTCTGTGACGAAGAGATCTAGACAAAAGTGGACAGAGATGCTGAGACGGGCAAGGAGATCAGCCAAAAGAAAGACTAATGGAGGGTGGGTGGGAGAAAGGGAGAAAGAAATAGAAAAATACACCTAAGCAGGAATCTTGAGGCTCACCGGGCAAGTACTAGCAGGTAGCCTGGAACAGAGACAGTGGCAGCAGCAGCGTCGAAGTCAGGGAAAGGCACTCTCGAAGTATCTGTGGCACTTGAGCTGGAAAGTGGCTCTGATGCCTCCCAGCATCAGCGTCTGCTTTTATTCCCTCTGCTTTGAGTGTTGGGTGGTCCAGGAGCTCTGGGCAGCCAATGAGGGGAAGGATCCTGTGCCCCAGTGGATTGTGTCACCGCTTACGTCCAGAACCTGGAGCATCCAGGAGGACCATCCCACTTGTATTTGCATTGAGGTCATTGATGGAAGTGGGAGGGGTGGGGACCAAGGAAAAACACCCTTGAAATGAACAGGAATTTGAGCACAGTTTGACGTCATGGTAAATTTCACCTGTTCATTTCCACTGGTTTTCAATACAAGCCCCCTCCATCCCCAGCTGTGCAATCTTGTAGGGCAGGGTCCAGGACTGTAGGGGCTCCTGGCTCCCCTAGACTGATCCTAGATCCCTGTCCATGTGAGAGTTGGAGGGTTAAGGCACAGGGGGTTGATTCTGGGCCCAGGCAGGATGTCTGATTCAGGCAGGTGGAATCACCCACAGAGGAGCAGGGATCCTGGGAAGCAAGAGACGGAAGTGAGCAAGAACTCTGTCAGACCTGAACTCAATTCCAGCTGCACCAATTCCAAGTGGTAGGATCATGACCAAGTAACTTCTCAGCACCTCAATGTTCTCATTTTGAAATGGGGACCCTATTCCCATCTTGAAAGAATGTTGTGATCAGTAGCCATGTGTCTGGCACCCAGCTAGATAGGGATCTAGAAGAGCCTTCTGGCTCAAATAGGGGCTTCTGTAAGGTCACATTCCATACTTTCCGAACCCCCACCTTGTGTGGCTGCCTGGACTTGCGCTGAGTGGTCTAGCATGTAGATAGGAGGGATCATACGTCCTGCTGCGCCTCAGCGGGGAGGTACAAGGCACAGGTGCTTCCTCAGCCTCCAAGCAGCCCCAGCCCTCCCCCTGCCTCGATCACCTGCCTTCACGCCCTCACCCCCCGCCATCCATCACCTCTCGCTGTTCAGCCTGTCCGAGCCGTTTGCCCAGCTGCCCCAGCTTCCTGCTGCTGATTGCCAAGATGTCACAGTGACGTGCGATTCTGGCCCTGCACCCACGTCCCTCGCGCTTGAATCCTCCACTAGAGATCAGGGCAGGCTTGACGCTGCTTAAAGTCCCTGCGGAAACTAACGCTCACATTTCCAGGCATACTCTTTCAAACACACGAACTCATTACTGTGCTAAACATGCGCCCGCTCTCCAAAGCACAGGCACTCACAAACACTCGCTCGCAGGGACATCCGCTCGGGTTCACTTTCAATTGCGTCCCAAGTGTGCCTGCGAGTCTCTTGTGGGATGGCATGCACACACTGGCATGATGATGACCCGCTCGCACCGTACCTGCACTCGCTCTCGAGAATAAGCGTGCTCCATAACATCAAATTATGTAGAACCTCGACCCTCTCACCCCCTGCTCAACAGGGTTTCAGGACCCCTCTGCCAGAGCTTTCTGCTCCAAGCCTGCCTGGAAGGTCCGAGGTCCTAGTTGCCACCCTCAGCGGGTGGAGTGCGGGGAAAGCAGCTTCCCACTGTCCGCGGATCTCCGGGTCTGAGCGGGCACTCGCGATCCGCCGCAGGCTGTACAGATCCTCCTAGCGTGGCAAGCACAGCTGTGGCATCGGGAGGGGGGGCGGGGAGGGTAGGCAAGAACGCCAGCTGGGTGGTTGTCTCAAACAAAGCAGAAACTAGCCCCGGGGATGCCATAAGTGAGCTGAGCCACCGGTCCGCACTCCAGTCCTCAGTCCCCAGGAGACACAGCATTTCCTAGGACACACCTGCCTCGCGGCACATCTCTTCCCATTCCACTTGGTGGTCTCTATGCTCCGGGACACCTAACTTCCAAGGTGCCCTTATTCCACTTTCTTCCTTCTTAACTCCCGGGACGGCACTGCCTCAAGGGAATAAGAGCTCGGGGCAGGGGAACTGGGTGTCTGAAACTCGCTCTCCGCAGGGCAGACAGGCAGGGCGGCCGGGGAACCCGGGAGTGGAAGGGCGGGTGGGTAGGACGCAGGTGCGCGTCAGGCGCGGAGCCGGGAAAGCGAGCGGAGCAAGGGACAGGGCTCAGGATGGCGGATCCTGGGCTCGGTGCGTCCTGGAGCCTAGAATCAGGCAGCCGCCGCTGAGAGCCAGTCCGGGCTTCGGGGCTCAGCAGTTTGGGTCCTGAGCCCTGACCTAGGCTTTCCGTGTGGAGCTGCAAGGCAGAATTGGCAAAGGCAGCATAGGGGACACTGTGCGGCAGGAGGTTGGGCTCTGCCGCTCGAGGCTGTTGTAGGCGAGTCTTTGCTCTCAGGTGCCAAATGCTTTCGCGGAAATGACTTCCACTTACGAGACCTGAGGTTTCTAACACACGAACCGACTTAAGAAACGACTTAAGAAACGACTACTCTAGAAGCCGATTTCGTGGGCATGTCGGTGTGAGGGCTCAGAACTCTAGCCCAGGGGCCACGTGTGCCTTCAGCCTTCTTGCCAACATTCACTCCTCCAACATTCACTCGGAAATCTTTGGTGGCTACCAACCGGGCTGGCGGTGCGGGGGAAGGAATCCGGGTCTGCACCCTTCTAGAAGGTGCTAGGGTAGCCGCCAGCAGTTTCAGACTTTCCTTTCAAGGTCAGTGTCTTCAGATAGGGAGGGACTGGTACTAACTCACCCCTCAAGCCCGCCTTGAACTTGCAAGAAGCGCCTGGTGCTGAGCTGGGGGCCGAGGTTTAAAAAGAAAAGTCCTTTACTTTGGCACTTGGCAGCATGTCTGGCACCCTGGCAGGCACTCAGCCAATGTTTGTTGAATGAATGGAAGCAATTCATTCCAGCAAGTTCAACATCCAGTCTCACCGCTGTTACAGGGCTCTAATCCCAGCCTGCAGAAAATCCGGACCTTGTTAGGTAGAGCAGCGTCGTGCCTGGATTCTGAAATTGTGAGCGCAACATTTCAGTCAGACTCCTCCCATTTCATTCGGCACGCACAGTCGGTTTCCTGATAGAAGTTTCCAGGACTGAGACAGAGGAGTAAGGGTTATCCCAATGATTCCTCCTAAAATCTAGTGTCTCCTAGTATAAAATACAAAACCACTCTCTTCTGAGCCCACCCCTGATTCACAAGTGGACTCAAGGACGTCCAGACATTCGCTGGCGCAGCCTGCGTAGATTGCATCCAGCTTTCCCTGAAACTTCTCTGAACTTCAGCCCTAGACAGCTTGATCTAACGAAAGTTGCCAAGGAAAATACTGATTTTAAAATAGTCACCTGACTATTTGGCCCTTGATTTAATGATCTTATTTCATAGCTTTTAAACCTGGAAATCAGGGTCAGTTGGAAACAATCTGGTTTAGAAAAAAAAAAAAAAAAAGCTTTGCAACATTTTGAAATTAATAAACGGAAACCTCATTAAAGTTCGGAGGCGAAGAGGTGGAGCTCTCACTCCCTACCTCTATAGCAGAGCCCAAGAGGGGGAAAGTAGACTTCTTCTTCTTGACAGGCAGGAAGCTCAGCCAATGAGAGAATGTCATAACTCAGCCAATGAAAAGCCACTACACACGGAACTCTCAGTTCCTCCAGGGGACTGCTTGTTTTCAGTAGCCCTCCGAACTTCCTCTTAAATAAGAGTTTCTCCTCCTTTGCTGCTGGGGTACTTGCAGGTGGTGAGCCATGGTTGCAGACCTGAATTGCATTTCTTTGCTCATCACAAATAAACCCATTTTTGCTGGAGAAATAACTAATTTCAACAATTTTGATAGAGTCTAACTGCAATGTTTATTTCCATTCTTTAAATTAGATTCCTATGCTTTTTGATTTAAAGTTTTTTAAAAAGATGATTTATCACAGTGTGCCAGAGACCCATATCTGGTTGAAAATTCTTATGTGAGTTTCCATGCAATTAAAAGACTTACACCTAAAGGCTGTTCCTCTAATTCTATACAATGTGTGTATGATCTAGACTCAACAACAACAAAACCACCACAATTACAACCGCGGCAGCAGTAGCAACAACGCAATTCCTTCTCTTTAGCCTGGGGGAAATTCGGAGCTGTCAAATTAACTGGAGAATTTCGACTGAAAATTGATTGTACTGGGTTCTACATCCAAGGAGCTTGGAAGTCACCACTCTGTCCTAATAGCAAATAAAAAGCTGAGGAGACTGGAAGAACCAACAACTCTTCTGCGATCATTAAGAGAGATGAACACCGGGCAATCCTTTGCCCCCAAGATTGGGGAGACAGACAGGTGGATACAGGGAGTAATGGCTGACTGGAGCAGAGACTCACAGGGGCAAACCTCAGTGGGAACCAGAACTGAGGTAGGAAAACCTGAACTGTAACTGATGAACTGCTGGAGGCTTAGTGTAGACGACTCTTGAGAGTTAAAAACTCCAGGGGTACCCAGTCAGAGGGGCCCTCCCACAATTGTGTGAGTTTTATCTCTAGGAGCTCGACCAGATTCTCACAGTACATATGGCAGAAAAATCCCCTGGTGGGATTTGCCTCCAGGAGCTACCCCTGGTTCTCACAGTAAATAACAGAGAAAAATCCCCCTTTGCCTCCAGAGGAGGAGTGGAAAGGAATCATTGTGAAATAGACCAGAGTGTTCTGTTCTTCTTAAGAAGGCCTACCTTCAAGAGAAACCAGTTAACCAGAGCCTAACCTGCTGGGGTATTATCATGGCCTAAGTTACCAGGAGGAAGGGAAACACCCAACAACAGTCAGCTCTAGCCTTCCCACTGCCATTAGGAGCTTAGAACCAAGAACATGACGTCAGTGGGTTTTAGGGTAGACAAGGAATGAGAAAGGCATTTGTGGCAGAATAAAGGAATGGGATATGTGTCCGTGGGGTTTTCCTGGCCTCTCATTCTTGGACAGTGAGAAGGCCTCGCTGACTTTCCTCCAGAGAGGAGTTGACCTGCCCTGGGGCTGCCCTTCCCAACCCCACAGGCACCTTCTTACTGTAGGCACCAGGAGAGGTTCCTTCCAAGGTCCAGAGGCTATTTTAGGATGCCTTCAGCTGCCAGGGAAAATGCTGAACGTGGTAAACCATGGCCAGGCAGGTCACTCTGAGAGGTGGATGGACTCAGTTGGTCACATCAAGGAATCACTCTTGATGTGTTTCTCTTAACTGAATAAAATTTTCCCTTGGCTCCGACTCACAGGATCCAGAATAGCTCTCCTCTCCCTGGCTGAGAACAGTGTTCCATGGAGAAGAGGGAAAGAAATAGGAACCCTCCCACTGTACCAGGAAGCTCCTTACAGAAACCAGTCCTTTATGGGCACTGTCCGGGAACCATCAGGTGCATATAATGGTATTTCCTCCTTAACTGGAGTCACCTCGGATTGAGAAGAGTATGGGTTTGGGATTTCCGGCAGCTGGATTTGAGTCTTGGCTGTATCACTCACTTATTGTCCTTGAGCAGATAATAATCTCTCTGAGCCACAGTTTCTCAATGTGTAAAATGGGGATAATAATAACTACTTGGCAGGAGTAAAGATATTTTATGTTAAAGACCAGACACATTACTTGGCCTGGAGCAGATACGTAAAAGTGGTGACTGTTATTATTATAACAAAAGCTTATCAAACTATATCAGCTCAATATAATAAATTAAAGGAAATCAATACGCACTCCTCTGCCTTCTTAAGAAGAAGGCAATCTGTAAGTCTTTAATTCTCACAATAAAACCAATTGCCAAAGCCACAACGCAATGGATCTGCCTTCCCCAAACCTCTCAGATACATTCCTGGCCATGTTGCAGGCTCACAGCCCAGCAGGATTAATGACAATTTGTATTCAACACCTAGCACATTGCCTGCCACGGAGCAGGCACTCAAGAACGGTGGCTATTATTATCATTATAACAAAAGCTTACCCCTTAAAGTGCCAAATTATGTCAACTTGTATAGAAAACTAGATAAAATGCACTGCATATTCCTCTATTTTCTTAAAAAGAATAAACTGAATATAACTTAAATTCTTTCTTGAGGATTCACTGACACTATCATGAAAATATCACTGAATGTGTTTGCATAAATACAGCTGCTCTCAGGGGTATAAAACGTGTGGGGCCCATAGCCCCAAACTAGATGATGTCACGCTGCCAGTCTTTTTGGTGTCTAGTAGCTATATAATTTTATAGTTATTCTATTTCATTTCTTCCCATCAGGTTGTCAACTGTCACTTCTTGCTGATGTCATTGCAACTGTATTTAGTAACAATCCACCCACTTGCATTTTCATTTGGTGTGCAGTGAAACAAACCAAACAAAGGATAATGGTATGGAAACAAAAAGCCTATAGGCATTAAGTGAGAACCGGTCAAGAATTATAAAAAGGGTCCTTGTGCTCATCTGTTCAATTGATCTGTACTCAAGAGAACAGAAACAGAGCTCGTCATAATTATGTGTAAACACAGCAAATCGATTCTGAGTAAGCATTTAGGAGTAATGTCAGGAACTTCATGATCTTTTTTCCTTATTTTACAATTTCGCAGGGGATTTTTCCACAATTATTTTTTTTATGACATCATATTGTTTTCCACAATGATTATATATTTTCACATTCTGGCTATATAGGTACAGCAGCTGCACATTCATTTACATTTTACGTTGTGCACCCAAAGTGCACAAAGGTTCCAATTTCTCCACATTCTTGCCAACATTTATTATTTACTGGGTTTTTTTTTTTAATAGGAGCTATCCCAATAGGTGTTAGATGGTGTCTCATTGTACTTTTGATTTGCCTTTCCCTAATGATTAGTGATATTGGACATCTTTTCATGTGCTTATTGGCCATCTGTCTATCTTCTTTGATGAAATATCTATTCAAGTCCTTTGGCCATTATTGAATCAGGATGTTTGGTTTTTTGTTGTTGAGTTTTATAAGTTCTCTATAATTTCTGGATATTAATCCCTTATCAGATGTATGATTTACAAATATTTTCTCCCATTCTATGGATTGTCATTTTACTCTGTTGACATTGATTTCTATTGATTCAAGTTTTTATTTATGCAGAAATGTTTTTAATTCTCATGAAGTCAAATTTGTCCATTTTTTCTTTTATTACTTGTGCCTTTTGTGTCATATCCAAGGAATAATTGCCAAATTCAATGTTACAAAGCTCTTGTTCTATATTTTCTTCTAAGAGGTATATTGTTTTATGTCTTACATTTAGGTTTTTGATCCTTTTTGAGTTAATTTTTGTATATGTCTTTAGGTAAAAGTCCAACTTAATTCTTACGCGTGTGGACATTTTGTTTTCCCAGCATCGTTTATTGAAAAGACTGTCCTTTCTCCATTGAATGGTCTTCAACCATTGTCAAAAATCATTTGACCATATATTATATCAGGGTATATTTCTGGGCTCTCTATTCTAACCCATTTGTCTATATGTCTGTCCTTATGCCAGTACCACAGTTTTGATTACTGTAGCTTTGTAGTAAGGGGTGGTTTTTTAGTGATATTTTCAAATTAAGGGTTAATTGACATATAACAGTACATTAGTTTCAGGTATACAACATAATGATTTCAATATTTGTATTATTGCAAAATGATCACCACAATAAGTCTAGTTAACATCCACTACAACACATAGTTGCAAAATTTGTTTCTTGTGATAAGAACTTTTAAGATCTACTCTCTTAGCAACCTTCAAATATACAATACAGTGTGATTAACTATAGTCACCATGCTGGACATTTCCCCCTCATGACTTACATATTTCATAACAAGAAGTCTGTACCTTTTGACTCCTTTCACCCATTTTGCCCATCCCACATCCTCGCCTCTGACAACTACCAATATGTTCTTTGTATGCACCAGCTGTCTGACATTTAATTTATTATAATGCCCTCAAGGATCATCCATGTTGTCACAAATGGCAAGATTTCGTTCCTTTTTATGGCTGAATAATATTTCATTGCATAAATATATATATATCACATTTTCTTTATCCATTCATCTATTGATGGACACATAGGTTGTTTCCATATCTTGGCTATTGTAAATAATGCTGCGACTAACATAGGGGTACATATATCTTTTCGAGTTCATGTTTTTCTTTTCTTAGGATAAATACCCAGAAATGGAATTGCTGGATCATATGGTAGTTCTATTTTTAATTTATTGAGGAACCTCCATAATGTTTTCCATCGTGTCTGCACCAATTTACATTCTCACCAATAGTACACAAGAGTTCCCTTTTTTCCACATCCTCACCAACACTTATTTCTTGTCTTTTTGATAATAGCCATTCTAACAAATGTGAGATTATATCTTACTGTGGTTTTGATTTGCATTTCCCTCATGATTGTGGTGTTGAGCATCTTCTCAAGTACCTATTGGCCATCAGTATGTCTTCTTTGGAAAAGTGTCTATCAGATATTCTGCTCATTTTTTAATTGGATAGTTCCTTTTTTTGCTATTGAGTTGTATAAATTCTTTATATATTTTGGATATTAACCCCTCATCAGATATATGATTTTCTCCCATTCTGTAGGTTGCCTTTACCTTTTGGTGATGGTTTCCTTTGCTGTGCAGAAGCTTTTTAGTTTGGTGTAGTCCCACTTGTTTCTTTTTGCCTTTGTTGCCTTTGCTTTTAGTATCAGATCAAACAAAAAGAATCATGCCGAGACTGATGTCAAGGAACCTACTACATATGTTTTCCTCCAGAAGTTTTATGGTTTCAGGTCTTACATTCAAGTCTTTACTCTATTTTGAGTTAGTCTTTGTGTATGGTCTAGGATAGTGGTCCAGTTTTAT
This sequence comes from Equus quagga, assembly GCF_021613505.1. Classification (NCBI taxonomy): domain Eukaryota; kingdom Metazoa; phylum Chordata; class Mammalia; order Perissodactyla; family Equidae; genus Equus; species Equus quagga. Next base: position 14,889,278 of record NC_060280.1, read on the forward strand.
TGTTTTGCATGTGGCTGTCCAGTTTTCCCAACAATATTTATTGAAGAGACTATCTGTACCCCATTGTGTATTCTTAGCTCCTTAATCATAAATTAGTTGACCATACCTGCATGGGTTTATTTCTGGACTTTCTATTCTGTTCCATTGATCTATGTGTCTGTTTTTATTCCATTACTTTACTTTTTTGATTACTATAGCTTTGTGGTATAGTTTGAAATCAAGGAGCATGATGCCTCCAGCTTTGTTCTTCTTTCTCAAAAATGCTTTGGCCATTCGGGGTCTTTTGTGGTTCCATACAAGTTTCAGGGTAATTTGTTCTATTTCTGTGAAAGATGCCATTGGAATTTTCATAGGGATTGCATCAAATCTGTAGATTGCTTTGGGTAGTATGGACATTTAAAACATATTAATTCTTTTAAGCTATGAGCACAGAATATCTTTCCATTTATTTGTGTCTTCTTCGACTTATTTCATAATGTCTTATAGTTTTCAGTATACAGGTCTTTCACCTCATTGGTTAAATTTATTCCTAGGTATTTTACTCTTTTTGATGCAATTGTAAATGGGATTATTTTCTTAATTTCTCTTCTGATAGTTTGTTATCAGTGTATCAGAAATGCCACAGATTTTTGTATATTGATTTTGTACCCATCATCTTTACTGAATTTGTTTGTTAGTTCTAACAGCTTTTTGGTGGAGTCTGTAGTATTTTCTATATATAAGATCATGTCATCTGCAGACAGTTACAGTTTTACTTCTTCCTTTCCAATTTGAATACCTTTTATTTCTTTTTCTTGCCTAATTGCTCTTACTTAGACTTCCAATACTATGTTGAATAAAAGTGGTGAGAGTGGGCATCTTTGTTTTAAATCTTAGAGGAAAAGATTTCAGCTTTTCTGCTATTGACTATGATGTTAGCTGTGAGCTTGTCATATATGGCCTTTATTATATCGAGGTACATTCCCCCTACACCCGCTTTGTTGACATAGGTGGATGTTGAATTTTGTCAAATGCTTTTTCTGCATCTATTGAGATGATCACATAATTTTTATCGTTTATTTTGTTAATGTGGTGTATCACGTTGATTGATTTGTGCTGTTGAACCATCCTTGCATCCCTGGAATAAATCCCACTCGCTTGTGGTGTATGATCATTTCAATGTATTGTTGAATTTGGTTTGCTAATTTTTTGGGGGGATTTTTGCATCAAGCATATTGTCCTATAATTTTCTTTTCTTGTGGTGTCCTTGTCTGGTTTAAGTTTCAGGGTAATGCTGGCCTCATAAAATGAGTTTGGAAGTGGTCTCTCATCATATTTTTTCAGAAGCGTGGGAGAATTGGTATTAATTCTTCTTTGAATGTTTGGTAGAGTTCACCAGTCAAGCCATCTGGTCCTGGACTTTTATTTGTTGGGTAGGTTTTTGATTACTGACTCCATCTCCTTACTAATAATTGGTCTGTTCAGTTTTTCTGTTTCTTCATGATTCAGTCTTAGTGGGCTGTTTCTAGAAATTTATCCATTTCTGCTATGTTGCCATATTTTGGTGCACAATTGTTCATGGTAGTCTCTGATGATTCTTTGTATTTCTATGACATCAGTTGTAAGATCTTCTCTTTCATTTCTGATTTTATTTTTATTTGAGTCCTTTCTCTTTTTTCTTGGTAAGTCTAGCTAAAAGTTGTCCACTTTTTGACATCTTTTCAAAGAATTAGCCCTTAGTTTCATTGATCTTTTCTATTGTCTTTTTAGTTTTTATTTCACTTATTTCCACTCTGATCTTTGTTATTTCCTTCCTTCTATTAACTTTGGACTTCATTTCTTCTTTTTTCCTAAGTTCCTTGCAGTGTAATGTTAGTTTGTTTATTTGAGTTTTTTCATGTTTCTTAATATAGGCATTTATCACTATGAACTTCTCTCATAGAACTACTTTTGCTGCATCCTATAAGTTTTGGTATACTGTATTTCCATTTTCATCTAACTCAGGGTATTTTTTAATTCTCTTTTGATTTCTTCTTTGACCCGTTGGTTGTTCAGTAGTATGTTGCTTAATCTCCACATATTTGTGAATTTTCCAGTTTTCTTTTGTAATTGATTTCTAATTTCATACTGTTGTGGTCAGAAAATATGCTTGATATGATTTCAATCTTCTTAAATTTATTTAAGACTTCTATTGTGGCCCAACATATGATCCATCCTGGAGAATGTTCCATGTGCACTTGAGAAAAATATGTATTCTGTTGCTTTTGGATAGAATGTTCTGTGTATGTCTGTTAAATCCATCTGGCCTGTATTGTTTAAGGCCTATGTTTCTCTGTTGATCTTCTGTCTGGATGATTTATCCATTGATTTAAGTGGGGTATTAAAGTCCCTTACTATTGTATTGCTGTCTATTTCTCCTTTTAGGTCTGTTAATACTGGCTTTATATATCTAGGCACTCCTGTGTTGAGTCCATAAATAATTAGAAATGTTATGTACTCTTGTTGAATTGACCCCTTTACCATTATTTAGTGCCCTTATTGTCTCTGAATACAGTCTTTATTTTAAAGTCTGTTTTGTCTGATAAAAGTATAGCTACCTCAGCTCTCCTTTAGTTTCCATTTGCATGGAATATCTTTTTCCATCCCTTTATTTTCATTCTGTGTGTGCCCTTACATCTGAAGTGAGTTTCTTATAGGCAGCATATAGACGGGTCTTGTTTTTTTAAGCATTCAGCCACTCTGTCTTTTGATTGGAGAATTTAGTCCATAAAGTAATTATTGATAGGTATGTACTTACTGCCATTTTGTTAATTGTTTTTTGGCTGTTTTGTGGTTCCTCTCTGTTTTATTCTTCTTCTCTAGCTCTCTTTGTGGTTTGAAGACTTTCTTTAGTGATATGCTTAGATTCCTTTCTCTTTCTCTTTCGTATATATACTATAGATTTTTGCTTTGTGGCTACAAGGGGCTTACATATAACAACTTACATTTAAAACAGTATATTTTAAGTTGATAACAACTTAAGTTTGAATGCATTCTAAAGCTCTGCATTTTTACTCTCCCCACCAATGTCTTATTTTTTGATGTCACATTTTACATCTTTTTCTCTTGTGTATCCCTTAATTATTGTAGTTATAGTTATTTTTACTACTTTTGTCTTTTAACTTTCATACTAACTTTATAAATGATTAATCCACTACCTTTACTGTATATTTACCTCTACCAGTGAGATTTATACTTTCATATATTTTTTGTTCCTAATTAGAGCCCTTTCTTTTCAGCTTAAAGAAGTCCCTTTAAGATTTCTTGTAAGGCAGGTTTAGTGATGATGAACTCCTTTAGCTTTCGTTTGTCTGGAAAACTCTTCGTCTCTCCTTCAATTCTGAATGATAACACTGTTAGGTAGAGTACTCTTGGTAGGCAGGGGTTGTTTCCTTTCAGCACTTTGAAGATATAAATGCCACTCCCTTCTGGCCTGCAATGCTTCTGCTGAAAAATCTGCTAAGATTCTTATGGGGGTTTCCTTGTACTAACAAATTGTTTTTCTTTTGCCATATTTAAGATTCTCTCCTTAACCCCTCTAGTGTATTATTCAGTTCAATTATTATATTCTTCAGCTCTGTGACTTCTATTTGGTACTTTTTTATATTTTCTATCTCTTTGTTGAACTTCTCACTATGTTCATCCATTCTTTCCCTGAGTTCGGTGAGTATCTTTATGGCCATTATTTTGAACTCTCTATCAGGTAAAAGACTTATCTCTAGTCCATTAAGGTTTTTTTCTGAGGTTTTGTCTTGTTCTTTTATTTGGACTATATCCCTCTGTTTCTTCATTTTGCTTGACTCTATGTTGTTTTCTATGTACTAGATGAAAGAACCACCTCTCGCAGTCTGGAAGGAGTGGTCTCACGTAGGGGATGAATCTTATCTTTCAACCCTGCCCTACCTCTTGGTTGTCTCTCAAACCTTTGTAATTGCCCAAGTAGCCTATTTTATTTTTAATAGCTCCTAGTAGTCGAGGCTGTGCCAAGACCTGTCAGTGTCCCAAAGGGGAGGATCTCAGTCAGCACATAGATTCAGGATTATTGGAAGCCAGACTCTCAGGCAGCAGCTTTTAAAGTATGCAAACATATACAGTCCTGTGGGACCACAAACATAAGTCCTGCTGGCCACCACAGCCAGGCAAACTGGAGGTTTCCCCTTGGTGGCAGGCGCAAAAATTGGGGCTTCAGATGAATATATAAGCTCCTTTATGGGAGATACAAGTGAGGTGTAGCAAGGCAGAGGGGAAGTGAAAAGATGGCATCCATCAGCCTACATTCACTGAGAACATCCCCTGAGGTCCCAAGATGTGTGCCAAACCTGAAGCCTGCCACTCAGGCAAAAGCTCCGGGACAAGCAAATAGCCCTCTTTCACAAAAAAACTCAAGATGCGTTTCAGTCTCCTATCTGTGCAGTGCTTTGGGGGTGTTAGCCTGCCAACAACTCTCTCTCTGATCGTTACAGTCTTGTGGGATCCAGGAACACAAGCCCACCTGGCCACCAGAGCCAGGCAATCAAAGGGCATCCCCAGGGCAGCAGCTGCAAAAACCAAGGGACTAGATGTAAAAACAAGGGCACCAGGTACATGTAAGGGGTCCCCTCTGAGAAATACTAGTGCTCTGGAGTGCAGTAGGAGAGTGAGAAGACAACACCCACCCTTCAAGGTCTCTGGAAAGGATTCCACTTGGCCCTTGGGTGTGTATTTAATTAGAGACCTGGGGCTGCAGCTGTGATGATAAGCTAATAGGCCTCTTTCACAGAAAGACTGAGCTTCTGGGTCTGTTGCCTCTTGCTGCGCCCTGGAGGTGATAGCTGCTTAAGAACTTTTTTCCATCAGTTACAGTTCTGTGGGACCCACTGGACACCAGAACCAGGCAATGTAGACGTGTCCCCTGGTGACAGCTCCAAAAATTGGGGCACCAGACCAGGGTACAGGCTCCTTTCTGGGAGTTATCAGCAAGCTGAAGAGAGGCAGAGGGGCAGCACAAAGATGGCATCCACCAGCCTACATTCCTTGAGAGCACCTCCATAGGTTCCTAGATGCATGCCGAAGCAGAAGCCTGCTTCTCAGTACAAAGCTCCTGGACAAGAAAATAAGCCTCTTCCTCAGAAAGAGTGGGAGTGTGTCTCAGTCTGCTGTCTGTGCACAAGTGACAAACCTTTTAGTAAATTTTGAAATCACAAAGTGTAAATCCTCAGTTTTGGTCTTTTTCAAGATTGCTTTGGCTCTTTGGGGTCCCTTGAGATTCCCTGCAAATTTTGGGATAGGTTTTTCTATTTCTACAAAAAAAATATCATTGGGCTTTCGAAGGAGATTCCACTGAATCTGTAGATGAGTAGTGTTGACATTTTAAGAATGTTAAATCTTCCAATTCATGAACATGGGATGTGTTTCCATTTATTTGTCATCGTAAATTTCTTTCAGCAATGTCTTGTAGTTTTCACTGTACAAATTCTTCACCTCTTCAGTTAATTCCTATGTGGTTTTATCCATGCTGCTAATCTCCGTCTTTTGAAGAGTAATCCACTTACACTTAAAGTACTTACTGATGAAGAGAGACTTACTTCTGTCATTTTGCTGTTTGTTTTCTATATGTCTTACAGCTTTTCTATCTCTCATTTCCTGCATTACTGTCTTCTTTTGTGTTTAGTTGATTTTTTATAATGTATATTTAAGTACCTTTCTCATTCTCTTTTTGTGTGTTCTATAGCTATTTTGTTTGTGGTTGTCATGAGGATTACATTTAATATCCTAAATTTCATTTGAATTTATATCAGCTAAATTTCAATAACATACAAAAACTCAGCTTCTTTATATCTCCATCCCCACCCCTTTTAGTTGTTGATGTCACAAAATTACATCTTTGTACATTGTGTGCCAAAAAACATGAATAATTCTTTTAAATACATTTGTCTCTTAAATTATGTAGAAAAAATATGGCGTTACAAACCAAAGTTACAATAATACTAGCTTCTAGACTAATAATTAGCCAGCCCTGGTAGTCTAGTGGTTAAGATTCAGCACTTTCATTCCCATGGCCTGGGTTTGTTTCCCAGTCATGGAACCACACCACCCATCTGTCAGTTGTCATACTGTGGCAGCCGTGTGTTGCTGTGATGCTGAAAGATATGCCACCAGTATTTCAAATACCAGCAGGGTTACCCACGATGAACAGGTTTCAGCAGAGCTTCCAGACTAAGACAGACTAGGAAGAAGGACTTGGCCACCCACTTCCAAAAAATTGGCTATGAAAATCCTATGAATAGCAGTGAAGCATTATCTGATATAGCACCAGAAGGTGAAAGGTTGGGGCAAAAAGACAGGTCGGGTTCCACTTTGCTGTACACAGGGTCACCAGGAGTCAGAATCGACTCCATGGCACTAACAACAAAGCTAATAATTATTTTTTTAAATGTGTTAGTCTCGTAAATATGTAGAAAACCAAAATGCAGTTACAAACCACTGGTACTATAATATTAGCTTTTAGAATTGCTCATGTATTTACCTTTATTGAGATCTTATTTCTCCATATGTTTTCTAGTTACTGTTTAGTGTTATTTTATCTTGTTGGACACCCTTGAGCCTTTCTTGGGGGCAGGACTAGTGGTAACAAACTCCCTCAGCTTTTGTTTGTCTGAGAATGTCTTAATTTATCCCTCATCTTTTAGCAAGAGTTTTGCCAGATACAGGATTCTTGGTTGACAATTGTTTTCTTTTAACACTTTTCATATATTGTCCCACTTCCTGCTAGACTCCAAAGTTTCTGATGAGAAATATGCTAACTATCTTCTTGACGAGCACTTCTGTGCATTGATTTGCTTCTCTCTTTTTACTTTCAAGATTCTTTTCTGGTCTTTGGCTTTTTAAAGTTTGATTATAATGTGTCTTGGTTGGGTCTCTTTGAGTTCATCTTACCTGGAATTTGTAGAGTTTCTTGGATGTTTATATTCATGTCTTTCATCAAATTTGGGAGTTTTCAGCTATTAGTTTTTCAAATGTTCTCTCTGTCCCTTTCTCTCTTTCTTCTCTTTCTGGAACTCCCACAATGTGTATCTTGGTCCATTTGATGGTTTCCCACAAGTCCTTTAGGTTCTGTTCACTTTCCTTCAATCTTTTTCTTTTTGTTCCTCAAACTCAATAATTTCCATTGTCTTATCTTTAAGTTTGCTGATTTTTTCTTCTGTCTACTCAAATCTGCCTTTAAATGTCTCTAGTAAATTTTTTCAGTTATTGTGATTTTCTTTCCAGAATTGCTTTTTGTTTTTTAGATTTTCTATCTTTTTATCAATGTTTCTATTTGTTCATACATCATTTTCTTAACTTTCTCCACATCTTCCTTTAGTTTTTTGAGCATCCTTAAGAGAGTTGTTTTAAATCTTTGTCTAGTATATCTGCAATCAGATCCTTTTCAAGGCAAGTTTTTGTTGATTTAATTTTTTTCCTTTGAATGGGCCATATTTTCCTGTCATTTTGTATGCCTTCTGATTTTTTTTTGAAAACTAGACATATCAATCTAATGTTGTGGTAACTCTGGAAATTAGATTCTCCCCCTTCCCCATGTTTGCTAGGGTTTTTAATTTTTTCAGTTGTCTTTGGTTTCTTGTGGCTGTTGTAGGCTGTCTCTGTGCTAAGGATCCACCTGAGATGTAAACTTAAAGTCTTCTAAAGTCTTTCCTGAACCTTTCCCTGTGCATACATGGTTACTTTCTAATTTTCCCTATGTACATAGTTGGTTTTGAATGTCCCAGGTTTTAACGTCTTTTCCCATGGGAAAAAGAGAAAAATGAAAGGGGGAGAAAATGGGCACTGGTCCTTGAAATCCCCTGGAGTTGGCAGAGGGGAATGACTTGCAACAAAGAGGACAGATGCAACAGCAATGACCATCAGACCTGCCTCTTTGTCTGAACTTCTCTGATAAAAGCAGCAATCAGAGCAGTTCCTAATATTTGGAGGATAGGTGTTTTTTTGTCTACCTTGGTTCCCACAAGCTGTTTGCAAGCTTCTCCAGGAACACATGCACAGCTGACTGTCATGTGACCAGGGGTGAGGGATTGGTAGTGGCTACAGTGTTAAGAGCTAGCATTGGCCAAAATTAACAACAAATTTTACTCCAAGTCTTCCCTTGGAGGTTGCAAGCCTTCAACAGATTCCAGAGTCCTGAAATAATCACTTTAGACAGGTTTACCAGTAAAACTGTTGGATAGATGGGGAGACAGATCCCTGGTACTTCCTACTCCACCATCTTCCCAGAATCCTCCTTCATGGTCTTTTGTAACCACAGCTTGGAATAAAAAAGGAAACAGCAAAACAAGTTACAGCAGTATGTGAATGAAGAGCACAGTTACGTTGAGTGAGAACTTAGCTGTGGTCACGATGGTAACAATGAATTGTTTTGACACCTATCTCAGTTATCCAGAGGCTGTTTTCTTGTTCTCTTCTTCTCTGCCTTGTCTGGTGTAAGGGAGGTCGGCAAGCAAAGGACACCTGATGAGTGGAGTTTTTGTAGGTTTTTTAAATGAGGCACAGTCATGGTGAAGACATAGCCCATGATGTAGGAAGGGCTCAGCGATCCAGACCGCAATCCTGTGAGGAGCGTGTCCCTGGATAACAGGGCTTTGAAGACATAAGTAGAAATTGTGTTTCTATTTCCAGGCAAATATCCTTGTACCTGGTGAGAGATCAATCAACTTCCGAATGTCAGATCTCGTATTGATTTCTATAGTGCAAAGTCACTCTTTGGCATCAAAGACACAAGGCATCTTAAAGGCCGTTTGGAAACCCCTCAACCCCGGAGCAGTTGTTAGCACACCTTTAAGCAGTAGTCAAACACACTTAAGCAATCAATGCCTAACTTTTTTTCAGGACCAATAATTACCATCCACAGAAAACTTCCAGTTAAAATGAGAATGTGGAAAATAAGCTCCCAGAGGATCCCAAGGGCTGAGAAAAGATCATGGGTTAGAGAAGGGTTGGTTTCTCCTTTTCCTGCTTTGACTTGTAGTCAAGATGGGAATGACTTGTTCAATTTGCATCAGAAGTTCAGGAGTTTTCACTGGCCAAAATACTGCTATGAAATCCTTTCTGCTCTCTCTGTAGAAAGATAGAAATTCCAGGTTCCTGCGGGTGATGAGGCAAAACAGAGGAAGGTTGTTGAGAAAATTGATTGCTGCGTCTGTCATATATGTTGAACATTAAATGTCAAGACTAGCCCTCTTCCATTTGTTTTTCTTCTCTGCAGTCCTACCAGGTGTGGGGTAAAGTTAGATCATATATAGTCATTAGATCATGTACAGCTCATATTAAGAAAGTCATTCTACTGATTTGGCCTCTTTATACATCCAGAAAAATAGCAACATTTAACTGAAATAGCTGTGAGGGCCCTTCTAGTTTTATTTTTTTTTTAATTTTATTAAAATGGGGAGGGGGTGAAGGAGATGGATATAGAAGAGCAAGGAACAAATGGAGGACATTGTGTGATGGCAATGACATTTACTTGGAGGTTGGTGGAAGACACTGATGATGATTATTGTGTTTGATTTCTGTGGGAAAGCCAACCTGAGCTTCTGGTAAGCTTTTCTGGAAGAAGCAGACTTCAAGGAAGCCTTTTTTCAGTCAAACATGAAATGAGACTGGTTTTCTTGTGAGTCTTGTTTTCTCCCCATGTTTTAGAGCTCATGCCCTCATGAGGAATTTTATCCCCTCACATTGCTTCATCCCGTCTCCCCAGTAAGAATGCTTATTCACAGCTGTGACAGTCCCTGTTCAGTTTTAGAAACAGAAGCTACTCTGGGTATTTTAAGCAGAAAGGAATTTCATACAGGGTGCTAGATGTTAAAAAATAATGTTTGTAGTTCTGGAAGATGCTATGTTTACCAGAATCACAAAGGTGGGGACTGAGAAGGCCACACACTGGAACTGTAGACATCGAGAGAATCCCATGGAGGCGGGGATCCAGGGATCAGGAAGCTGCCCCTGGAGCTGCCACAACTACCTCTCACACCCATGAGATTCTGGGCCCTGGAACGCTGCTGTAGAACCCCTGGTTCCTTGACTCTGTGTACCCACAGGAAACAGCAGAGCACGAAGATAGACCTGTCTCATTCCTGGCTCCAAGTCTCACATAAGGCATCTAATTGGACAGAATTTGCCTCAGACAGGAGCTTTAAGGAAGTGTGGGAACAGTTTTGCTTTAGTTTGCCAGCTAACTAGGGGGATTTGAAAGGATCCTGAGTGTGCTGATGCCACCTCCCTCACAATAGCCAAGTGCTATGAATATTTCCAAGGTGCCAAACATAAGCTTAAACCAAAGAAATGAATGTCTAATAATGGAACTTCATCCATCAGTGAGAGAAATTCTTTATTTTAGTATTAGGAGGGCACTTCAGATCTTAATACATAAATGATCTCTACCAATTTTACCTTTGGCCTACTGGCGCCTTATGGTTATGATTATCCAATAGTAGGCAAAGCCCTCACTTAATTTTTCATTTCTTACTGCCCAGGAATGCAATATATTCTCTTACATAATTTTATCATTGAGATTATGAATTAGGTTGTCTTATCTTAGGCCCTCACACACCTCCATTCTGATGAAACACACTCACAAGGGCACATAATGGAACGTTCAGAGGGGACAAATTTGTGCTGGCGGCATTATCCTGCACTGAGAGAGCACTGTGGGGTGAGCCGCCGTTCCAGGGGCACAGCTGCCCAAGAACTAGCAGGAGTCCATGAGACACTCTCACCTGACACTACCCCTCAGGGTGAGTCCTGGAGCATGATTTTTTAATTTCTAGCTGAAAGAAACTTGAAAAACCTTTGTTATTGAATAGCTGTTTTTAATTCATTTTTCTTTTTCTTTAAGTTCTAATTATGTTACTAGAATATACCTTGGTGTCAATCATTCTGGGTTGACTTTCCAGGGTACACAGAACATTCTTTCAATAAATGATTTCAAGTTGCCTTTTATTTCAGAATGGTTTTATTAAATGATTATTTTTTAGTATTTGCTCCATTCTGTCCACTTGCTTTGGCTTTCTTCTTCAGGAATTTACACCCGCACACATACAGACACACGCACACACACTCACAGGTTGCTGAGGTTCTGTATTACTTTGTCTTAAATTCTTTATCATTTCTTTCATATTTTTAATCACAAATTATCATCCGTTCCATTTTCCATTTCTATTTATGCACTACTCGTGGTGTTTATCCACTAATATATTACTTCTAATTTAGTCTCCACTTCTAAAATATTATTTCTTTTATTTCTGATACTGTCCTTGGTTTTGTAAGCTGCATTTTCAAATCTTCCTGCTTTCTTTTCTCCATAATATTATTTCTGAGTTATTTTAATTATAATTTAAGTTGTTCTTTTATAACTTCTATTATTTTCTTCATTCCTTTTGGCTTATTTGTTTAAAATATTAGAATATAGTTTTTCTTTATTTTGTGGGCTTGTCTTTCTGGCTTGTTTTCATTTCTTGAAAGAATGTTATTCTGCTCCTAATTTTCCTTTTTTCAGGTGACACTGTTGAATGGATCTGACTATTTTTCTTCCCATTGCCTGTATTTCCGCGGGGTGAGTTCGCCTGCACTGGAAGGGAGGACGGCCAGGGCGGCTTTCCCGGCTTCAAGGCTTTAGAGCTCCCTCTTCTGCCGCTTATTTGAATTGTTAAAAATTCTGTGCTCTGTGAGATGGGCTGGCTCCTTTCCTCTTTTCTATCCTTTGTCCCTTTTGTTCCTGTTTAATATGAGGGCTCTGTCCTAGAAGTGAGGCTTGGACCCAGAATCGAGATCACTACAGCCCTCTCTGACTTAATGAGGTCCCCTTGCAATCGCTGCAAACTGTAGTCTACGAAGCTCCTCCCAGTTTAGATTGATGTTCTCTGGGAGATATATCTGCAGTGCGTATAAAGACAAAGCATTTCTAGTAATATCCAAGCATATATAATCAATAAGGGAGAGAAAACTACCCAATAGAATACTGTGCAAAGGTTACAATCAGGCAATCCATAGAGGAGGAAACCTGAATTCAAATACACATATGAAAAGGTGATTCATCTCACCAGTAATTGGAAATGGTAATTCAAACATGAAAACAGAGCTTCATCTGATTCAGCACTGAGGAACTACTATAAGCTAATATAATGATACAAACAAAAGAATCAAATCTGGGCTTCTGTTAAAAAAACAACCGTCGCCTCATAGGTATTCCGAAAAAAGAAAACCATAAGAAAAATCTGATGAGAAGAGATTTTACTGCTCTCTCTCTGGCCTTTGCTTACACTATTTCCACATTCCAGAATATTCTCTGTCCACCTCTTTATCTAGCTAATTCCTACTCATCTCTCAGGCCTTAGCTTAACTGTCATCTCTTTCAGGAAAACATCTGACTCTCCTTAGTCTAAGATAGATGCCTCTGCTATGTGTATCCTTGGCATTTGATACTTTACCATCGCATGTCCCAAACATTACCATGACGGTCAGTTGTATGTGTCACTTTGGCTAGGCCGTTGTACTGAGTTATTCATTCAAACCCTAACTGAGGTGTTGCTGTGAAGGTAGTTTATAGACGGAGTTAACATCTACAGTCAGTTGACTTTACATAAAGGAGTTATCCTCCGTAACCAGGGTGGGCCAATTCCAAGTAGTTGAAAGGCCTTAAGAGCAGAGCCAAAGTTTCCTTGAAGAATGAGACATTCCTCCTGTGAACTATAGTCACCTCCTGCCTGAGAGTTTCCAGCCTTCCTTTCCTGACTGCCAACCCTAAAAATTTTGAACTTAGCTAGCCAGCTTCCACAACTGTACAAGCCAATTCTTTGCAATAAAACTCTCTCTCTCTATGTATATATATACACATACACACACACCCACAGACGTATTATATATACACGTTATATATACACACATTTATATATGTGTATATATGGACATATCTATATATACCATATAGTTATCTCCTATTGGTTCTATTTCTCTGGTGGAATGCTGCCTAATACAAATACTATGCCAGATTATATAATTATCTGTTTTCTTTCACATTGGATAGTAAACACCACTAAAACAGGAATGGTGTCTGTCTTGTTCCTTTTTCATTTTTTAATTTATTTATTTTTTTTTTTAAGAATAGCACCTGCGCTAACATCTGTTGCCAAACACTTTTTCTTCTTCTTCTCCCCACAGCCCCCTGGTACATGGTTGTATATTCCAGTTGTGAGTGCCTCTGGTTGTGCTATATGGGATGCCACCTCAACATGACCTGATGAACCGTGCCATGTCTGTGCCCAGGATCTGAACTAGCGAAACCCTGGGCCACTGAAGAGGAGCACGTGAAAGTAACTACTCAGCCATGGGCCTGGGCCCTGTCTTCTTCACTTTTATATTTCTAGTGCCAGAATATAGTATATTATCAAAAAACTATTGAATGAATAAAAGAATTTCCTACTGAAATTGAAGAATATAAAAGGTCCAATATAAAAATCCTCAGTACAGCTATAGGGAACCCTGCTTAGTGTACTATAGGATTGGAGAAGGAAGGGGCCAGAAGACTTCTAGATGCTTCTAGAAAGTTCTGATGATTGCCAAATAACAGTTCAGTCCTTGGAGAAATCATCCTTTTGGTAAGTCACTGGATTATATATCCAATTTTCAAAGTTGTAGCAAACATTGAAAGGAAGCAAGCTGATTCTAGGAGGCAGTCATTTCTGTACTAAAAGTGAGAGTTCAACCAAATACTACTGGTGTAATTCAATGGCAATGAACTTTGATGTTTAAAGGAAAGATGAATATTAATATATCTAGTAGTCCATAATCATATACTCTAGGAGTGTTATTCCATTTATAATTCCAATGAAACAAAAAAATAGAGTTTTGCCTAATTCAACACAAGAGATATTTCAATAACCTAATAAGATAACAGCAAAAAAAAGAATCAGAATCTTAGCTTCCATTAAATAACAGACATTACCTTGCAGATATTCCAAAAAAAAAAAAAAAAGCCAGAAAAAAACTGCTGATGAGAGAATGACATCAAAGCTCTTAAAAAATGCTGAAGATTGAAGTTTTTTTAAAAATCCTGCTGAACCGTGCCCTGAACCCATGTTTTCCCGGGTCTTCACAATAGATCCGTCCTTCCCTTCACCTCACTGGTCAAGATCAGCTTCCTTCAAGAAGCTTTCTGTGGTTCCTTTTGTTTACTAACTCTTTATCTTAATATGGCATTTAATTGGAGTATGTTATTTTATAGAAGCATGAAATTAAGTTGGAAAAAGAATGGAGAAGAAGTAACACAATATTTTAGTGCTCCCCACATTGGATCTTTAGATTCTGCTTTGTTATATTCGTTCAAGCATTCTCTCAGACAGAACAACACACATGGTAACATTCAAATACAAATCTGTATGTAACCCACATCCCTGGCATGAAAGGTCCAAGGATACAGTTTTCCTGGGGGCAGTGGTATCACAGTCCGTTGGATTGAACCCTGACTAAAGATTTTCCTACTGATGAGCTTGACATAACAAAACTCTTGACCCACCAAGGAAGAAAGTTTAATTAACAGTAAGAACATAGGCTTAGAGCAAAGACCTGGGTTCAAATCCCAACTGTATCACAAAGGCGATGTTTTAAAAAGTTGCTTCACATTTCACATCTGGATTCCCTCATCAGTAAGTGACGATCCAGTATCTCATATGAAGTAATAATACTAATTATTATTATTATTATTGCCATTAGGTACTACGCAAAATGTATGTTCAGTGCGGTGCTATTTTTAGTGGCAAAAAAGGAACCAATGTAAATGATCATTAATAGATAAAATAAATGATGGTATATCTACATACAGAATGATACACAGGCAATACAAAGAAGATAAGGATCTAAATACACTGACCTAATTTTAGGTGAAAAAAGAAAAATGCGAACCTGTATACAGGATGATTCCATCTGTATTAAAATGTATAATAGATAACTTCGTTTATATAGTTGTCTAAGGAAAGATTTCTGGAAAGTCACTCAAGAAACTGTTAACAATGGCACCTCTAGGGTATGAGATTGTGGAACTGAATTGGAAAATAGAACCTACATTTCCTTTCCTACAATCTCTGTACTTTTAAGTTTCTCACTTTGAGTTTGGGTTTTATAATGAAAAATACTTTCAAATGCATCTAAAGAGTACATATTAGCTGTAAAGTATCTCGATTACTTTTTGAGTTTTCTTTTAAAAGTATTTCTTATCTGAGGGGCATGTGTAGGTATTCGAAGTGCATTTGTCCTCCCTGGGTGTTCGTATTGGTGCACGACAGCTGTCACACAACCAGCCACCAACTCCAATGCGTTGAGGACAGGCAGCCATGGCTTTCATCCGAAAGAGTAAAACTCTTTAAGACAAAGTAAGTAATTTGACCAAGGTCAATTCCACCATAAGAATTGGAAGAACCATAAATACAAGAATAAAACAGCTTTTGCCTTTAACTTTCCCGCAATAATGCTAAGTGTTCCCACAGTCAGCGTGATTACTTACCTCATTTTTCAACTTGCCTCAGACATGAGATACATCAGCATAGAAACTGGGAGAACCACCCACGTTAATAGAGGGAACAGTGTTAGTTATGACCCTACAGTCATTTACTTTACCCAACATTACAGGATCTCCTACCAGTTCATTGGTGTATTTCTTGGGCTAAGCAAAAAATTACTCTGATTTTCTAAACACATGTCAGCTAAGGGTTAGGTTAGGTGGCCAGGGTGCAGGTAAGTGGTGGGAAAAGGCAGCAATAGAGAATTAAATTTGCCTCCTATTATCTGTGACTCAGATGGAAATACCATAGATAATCAGGAATTAAATATTATCAAACCAAGCATCTCAGTATGGATTTGATGTTTTTATCTTATTATATAGTGTGCTTCATGGTAGGAAAGTTTTGATTTGAAAATGTGATTAACAATGACTCTGAAGAAATTTTCGCGTAAATTAAAATAAAACAGAAAGCATACTAACAATAATCCCAAACATTAACCAACAAAATATACAGAAAGAAAATCACAGTCCTTACTGAGCCTGGATTGAATCCTAAGATATTGAACTTTCAGTACATCCAAGCCTTCTGCTCTGACCTCTGACTCCCAGAGCCTGTGGTCATTCAGTCAGGAAATCCAAGTAGAAGTCCTGTGGCCACATCTTTTGCCTGACATCAGGGACGAGGGTAAAGGATGCCATCTCTGCCCTCTGAGACCTTGAGCGCTTGTCATTAGTGTGGTTCATATCACATCATGTTATGGCTCACTGTGAAGATGTCTTAAGGAAGGTATTATTCACATTTTTTCACTGTGTCTAGCACAGGAATCAATTTTAATTGCAGCAAAAAGTTAAAGGGGTAATTTTCTCCCAAAATATAGTAGGGGAATAAAGAGAAAAAGGAGATTAGATGAAAAAGAATCAGAATTGTTGGACTGAACAAAGCACCAAATTTCCTGATTGCCTGTCACGTGCCAAACATCATTCCAGGGAACTTGTATGTGTTCCTTATTTAGTCCTCACCCCAATCCTGTGAGGCGGGAAGGAAACTAAAGCCTTACAGAAGTTAATGCCGTACTCCCTTCCAACCCATCCTCCCCACTGCAGCCAGTGACCCAGTCTGGTCACTCATTGGCTTAAGAGCCTTTCATGGCTCTGCATTGTGCTTGAAATAACGTCCAAAATCCTCAACTGACCTTTAAGGATGTATGGGACCTGGTGCATTCCCACGTCTCCAGCCTCATTTCTTGCCACTCTTTCTCCTGCTCTCTTCTCTGTTGGTGTAATGCATTTCCTTCAGTTCCTCAAGCACACAACACCCTTTTTCATCCTGGCCTTCCCACAGGCTGTTCTTTCTACCCAGAATGTTTTTCCTTACTCTATTCTCTAAAAATGTCGAATGAATGAAGCGATATTAGAGAGAATTGGTATAGGATCCTACACAAAGGAAAGATTACGAGTAGTAAAAGGATTATGGAATTAATCACAAAACTATGATAATAGATAAGTTCTTTGAGGTTTAAGCTGATTACGAGACACAGCACATCTAGCACCCAGATCTTGGTTTCCTCTCTTCACTAATTCCTGCTCTTCCTTCAAGCCTCAGTATTATTGCCAGTTCCTCTAGGAAGATTTTCTGAACCCCTAGGTGCTTAAATCCCCTGGTTATACACCCTATAGCTCTATACACTTCCCTTCCACAATGCTCATCACACCTGACTGAAGCAGCTTAAGGGAAGGGCCATGCCTTTCTCTTTTGCTTCTCCATCCCTAGTATGTAGCAATGTAAACGCTACATCGTGGTTACTCTCTATATATTTCCATATAACATAACATTAAGCATGAATCCTTGGAGAAATAGTTGATTCTAGGGCAAGGAAAATTCAAGATGAGTCTGGAGGATCTTGTAGTGCTAGAAAGTAAGGAAGTGCTCAAGAGTGTTCAAAGTGGGGTATCAACAGACATAATATGGAAAGAGAAAAATAGTAACTTTAGTAACAAGAAAAACATGGCAGACCTTATCTTAACCAAATGATCAAGGTTAACCTCACCAGTAATATGTATTGACATCATAGACTCTCTGATATGAGGCAATGAGAAAGGCACCTCTCTTCTGGGATATTCTTCCCCCAGATCCATAACCTCTGTCTAATCATGAGAAAACATCAGATAATCTAAATTGCTGATAACCTATATAAAAGAAATATCTGACCAGTGTGTTCAAAAGTGTGAAGGTCATGAAAATACAAAGAAAGACTGAGAAGCTGTTAAAGAATCAGAGGAGATGAAGGAGACAAGACAACTAAAGCAATGTGGGAGACATCAGCAACACGGCAGCATAAGACGTTCCTCCTCTTCATCACCACCCCCACCCAGCCTTTGTCTTATAAACCAAAAAACTTATTTCTCACAGTTTTGGAAGCTGGACTTTCAAGATCAGGGTGCCAACACGGTTGGGTTCTAGTTAGCCCCTCTTTCAGGTTGCAGACTTCTATGTCATCATATCATGGAAGGAGTGAGGGAGCTCTCTGGAGCCTCTTTTTTAACAGCACTTATGCCATCTTTGAGGGCTTCACCTTCATGACTTAAGCACTTCCCAAAAGTCCCACCTCCTAATACCACCAGGCTGTCTTTACCTCCTTTATAATCAACAAATTGATCAACCATATGTGAACAAAATTGCCGTGGTTGACCTTTTGGGTCCTAGGACCTTACTCCAAGGGACCCAGGAGAAGTCTCACCCACCAAGACAGCTGGTAAGAGACAGACAAACCTCTACATAGGCTTTAGAATAGGTAGAGTCAGCAAAACTGCCCAGACCCCTCTAGTTGCTGTCAGGCAAAAATTGAGTGAGTGCTGATCCCAGCAGGCACTCACAAATGAGAGAGAACTTGTAGAAATCTAGCCTCCTCTAAGGGAGACTCAAGCACACCATTGGAGAAAAAAAAGAAAAATATAAATTTAGTTGCATCAGAGGTAGTAAGTCACTGCCTCTCCCCCAAGGAAACACTGAACAGGGCTGATTTATCGTGCAGTGGTGACCTCTCCCATGAGGAAAAGGAAAGCAGTGAGTGAGTGCCTGGCTATTCCAGCAAGGCAGGACATGGCTGGAGAAACCCATTTCTCTCCACCAGCCTCCAGAATACTAAGATGGGAGCTATACAACTGGGGGGAGGGAGGATATTGGGGAAGAGGCAAATAAGAATTTCAAACCCTGTTAAAGGGATTGTGCTCAGCAGGAAATCCACCCACAAGCCTCTGGGAGTACCACCACTAGGGATCTTCCTACCAAGTCCCAGATTACCTGCTAAACCCACACCTGCACCCATTCTGCTGCCAGCTCCCTGTGCATGCTCCCAAGTGCATCTGCTAGAGCAAGCTCTGGTAGACAGAGAGCATGCTCAGAAAACAGTCAGTGGTCAACAGGCAAGGAAGAAACCACAAACTTGTGCTATGGCACCACCTTCTGGAAAACAAAAGAGAGGTTTCCAATAGCCAACCTGGTGAATTGTGAGAACCAGAAAAAACATAAAAGCTTAAAAATTCAGCCACAAGAGAGAGCAAGAGGAGTGGAGTAGGTTCACCTTCACAAACAGAGGGAAAGATCAGATAATGGCAGTACTACAGAACATAACATCCCATTTGCTGAAGGCAAATGAGCAGAGCTAAAGAGGTGTCTGCTACTTCAAATGTGAAGGCACCATTGTATAACTACAAGGGATACAAAAAATAAGGAAATATGACATCACAAAAAGAAAATGACAAATCTCTAGAAACCGAGCTCAAAAACATTGGAGTATTCTGATCTAACTGACAAAGAATTCAAAATAGCAGTTATGAAGCAATTCAATGAGTTACAAGGAAACTCAGAAAGCAATTCAATGAAATCAGGAATAAAATATATGAACAAATGAGTTCTTTCCAAAAAGATTGACTACCAAAAAAAAAGAACCAAACAGAAATTCTGGAAGTGAAGAATTCAATGAATGAGATGAAGAATGCAATAGAGAGTATCTGTAGCAGGGTAGACAAGATGGAAGAAAGAACAAGTGACTTGGAGGATAGGGATTTTGAAATAACACAGAAAAGAGGAAAGAATAGATATTTAAAATGAGCAAAGAAAACCTACATGAGCTATGGGAATTCATCAAAAGGAGAAATATCAAAATAATCAGGGTTCCAGAGGGAGAAAAGAGGGAGAAGAGGGTAGAGAGTTTGTTTAAAGAAATAATATCTGAGAACTTCCCAAACCTGGGGAAAGAGTTAGACATACAAATCCATGAAGCTAACAAATTATTCTCTCAATGTAAAAAGACCTTCTCCACGACACATTATAACAAAACTGTCAAAAATGAATAATAAAGAATCTTAAAGGCAGCCAGGGAAAAAAAGAATGTAACCTACAAAGGAACTCCCCATTAGGCTATGAGCAAATTTCTCAGCACAAACTCTACAGACTAGGAGAAAGTGAAATGATATATTCAAAGTGTTGAAAGATAAAAATTGCCAGCCAAGAATACTTTATCTGGCAAAGTTATCCTTCAGATATAAAGGAGAAATAAAGTCTTTCTCAGACAAACAGAAACTGAATGAGTTTGCCACCACTAGACTTGCCTTGCAAGAAATGCTGAAAGTTCTCAAAGCTGTAATGAAAAGACAATTATCAGTGACATGCAAACATACAAGAGTACATAACACACTGGTAAAGGTGAAAACTGTTTTAATCACTTAACTATGATATAACGTTTAAAGGGAAGGAGTAGTAAAAATAACTATAGCACTATAAATTATTAACAAATACACAACATAAAAAGAGGTAAATTGTGACATCAATAATATAAAAGGAAGGGGTAAAAGGGTGGAGATTTTACAGGCAATGCATGATAAGTTGCTATCAGACCAAAATGGACTGTTTTATCTATAAGATGTGTTTTGTACGCTCCACACAAACACAAAGCAAAAACCTAGAGAAGATCCACAAAAAAAAAAAAAGAAGAGAGGAACAGAGTATACTAACACAGAAAATCACCAATTTACAAAGGTAGGCAGAAACAGAGAAAAGGAAACAATGGAAATACAACACAACTAGAAAGTAATTAATAAGGTGGCATTAGTAAGTCCTTAATATCAATAATCACTATAGATATAAATGGATTGAATTCACCACTCAAAAGGTGCAGGGTGGGTGGATGGACTAAAAAAAAAAAACAAGACCCAGCTATATGCTGCCTACAGGAGACCCACTGGAGCCTTAAGGACACCCATAGAATCAAAGTGAAGGGATGTAAAAAGATATTCCATGCAAGTGGAAACCAAAAGAAAGCAGACTTGGCTATACTTATATCAGACAAAATAGAATTTAAGCCAAAAATGTTGACAAGCAACAAGGAAGGTCATTATATAATGATAAATGGGTTAATTCCTCAAGAAGATAACACAATCATAAATATATATGCACCCAACATCAAGCACCTAAATATATTAGGTGAATACTATAGATATGAAAGGAAAAAATAGACAATAATGCAATAATAGTAGGGTATATCAATAACCCGCCTTCAACAATGGATAGATCAACCAGAGAGAAAATTAACACGGAAATGATGGACTTGAACCAAACATTAGGCCAAGTGGGCCTAATAGAAATCTACAGAACATTCCATGCTACAGCAGCAGAATACAGAGCCCAGAATTAAATCCCCACATATACGGTCAACTGTTATTTGAAAACGGAGCCAAGAACATCCAATGGAGAAAAGATAGTCTCTTCAACAATAATGTTGGGAAAACTAAATAACCACAAGCAGAAAAATTATATCGGACCCATGTCTTACACAACTCACAAAAATTAACACGTCTGGATAAAATACTTAAACATAAGACCTGATACCATAATATTGTTAGAAGAAAACATAGGGCAAAAGCTCCTTGGCAATGGTCTTCATAATGATTTTTTGGGTATGTCACCAAAAGCACAAACAACAAAAGCAAAAATCAACAAGTGGGACTATATCAAACTTAAAGGCTTCTGCACTGCAAAAGAAACAACAAAAAAATGTTTTTTTAAAAAAGGAAAGCACAGGAAAAACAATGAACAAAATCAAAAAGCAACATATGGAATGGGAGAGAATATTTACAAACCATGAGTCAGACAAGAGGCTAATATCCTAAATTTATAAAGAACATAAACACAATAACAAAAGAAACCAATTCAATTAAAAAAAGAGCAGAGGAACTAAATTAACATTTTTCCAAAAAGACATTCAAATGGCCAACTGCTTCTTGCCTTTTCACTCAGTTTCTCAGATATACATTTCTATGTGACATCAGAACTGCAATATTTAACAATTATTGTTCTTTTTAATATATTCTAATATATTAAAAAATATTTTTAATATATTCTAATTGTTGTTAGAGCTGACCTATAAACTAGAATTATTCTTTTTAGGTCTCTTGACCACCTAATTTTCAAATGAAATTTAGATTCTCCCTTAATTATTATAATATAAAAATCCTCTTGAAGTTGCATTGTATTTATAAGTTATGTCAAAGAAATATAACATCTGTATAAAGATGGAACAGTTTGATATTTCATTCCAGAACGAGAATATCATAACCATGCTACAGAGAGAGAATTCAAGGAATGGAGACAGAGGCAGGAAATAAGATAAAGAGGATCCTGCACTCTGTTGGGGGAGCTCCCAACAAGGGGTGCTCAGCGAGGCTTGGACACGAGCTCTCATGAGTAAACATAGTCCCAGAGGCAGGTCGTAAATCAGCACTGTAGGACAAGCCCTAGCTTACTCTTCAGATTAGGGGAAAGGGAATCCCCTTGGGTGGAGACTGGAGACTGTCCTTTAGCCAAACCTACTTTCTCCTAATCTGGTATTCTAAAGTAGCTATAGCTTGGTAGTCCACAGTATCATGGTTATGGGTAAGTCCAAACAAGAAATTTTGTTTCTTTTTTTCCTCAAATTTTTTTACTGTGGTAAAATGTGCATAACAAAATTTACTATCTTAACCATTTTTAAGTATACCATTCAGTGGTATTAAGTACATTCATATTGTTATACAACCCTTGTCACATCCATCTTTAGAACTCTTCATTTTGCAAAACTGAAAGTCTGTGCCCATTAAACAATAACTCCTCATGACCCACACCCCTCAGCCCTTGGTAACAACTATGCTACTTTATTTTCTTTCTTTTTTAAAAAAATTATGTCTTCTTTTCTCCCACACCCCGTCATCTGGTAACTATCATTCTACTCTCTGTTTCTATGATTTCAGATTTTTTTTTTTAGATTCCACAGATAGGTGAGTTCATACAGTATTTGTCTTTTTCTGTCTGGCTTATTTAACTTAACATAATGTAATCTAGGTTCATCTGTGTTGCTGCAAATTGCAGGATTTTCTTCTTTTTTAAGGCTGAATAATATTATTTCATTATATATATCACGTTTTCTTTAACCATTCATCCATTGATGGACATTTAAGTTGTTCCCATATCTTGGCTATTGTGTGAATAATCCTTCAATAAACATGGGAGTGCAGATATCTCTTCAATATAGTTATTTTGTTTCATTGGTGTATATACCTAGAAGTGAGATAGGTTGATCTTATGTCAATTCTATTTTTAGTTTTTTGATGAATCTCCATACTGTTTTCCATAATAGTTACACCAATTTACATTCCACTTCTGTTTTCCAGTTCCACATGTAATGAGCTGGGAAATTGCCACTCCACCATCCTAATAAAAATAAAAATCTGAACAGACTGAAAAATCAACAAGTCTTCTTGCATCCATGAAAGAAGAGAGGACACAGGGTAAACTAAGGCCGCCTAGAATGGAGAGACAGATAGGCTAATTCAAGGCATGGAGGCTTACCAGAGGAGAGACTCACAAGTGGAAAACATCACAAGAACCAGTGCCAGGGAGGGAAATCTGAACAGTAGCTGACAGTTGCTGGGGGCTCAGTGCACACAACTTTGAGGAAGGTGTGGAGAAAGTCAGTAAAATAATGTATGAACAAAATGGAAATACCGATAAAGAGATAGAAAACCTAAAAAGAAATCAAAAGAAATTCTGAAGTTGAAAAGTACAATAACTGAATGAAATAAATAAAATAGCTGAAATGAAAAATTCCCTAGAGGGATTCAAAAGGAGATTTGAATAAGCAGAATATAGAATCAGTGACTTGAAGATAGGACAATGGAAATTATCAATGCTGAGGAACATAAAGAAAAATGACAACACCTAGGGTACCTGTGGGACATCATCAAGTGCAACAACATGCATATTGTGGGAGTCAAGCAGAAAAAAAGATATAGGCAGAGAGACTATTTGAAGAAATGATGGTGAAAACTTCTGAAAAATGATGAAAGACGTTCATCTACATAGCCAATAAGCTCAACAAACTCCAAGTAGGATGAATTCAAAGACATGCAGCAACTCATCACACACAAAGGATACTCAATAAGATAATGAGAAGATTTCTCACCAGAAACTTTGGAGGGCAGAAGCCAGTGGGAAAATATATCCAAAGTGCTAAAAGAAAAATGTGTCAACCAAGAATCCTATATCCAGCAAAACTGTCCTTCAAAAGTGAGGAACAAATTAAGATATTCCCAGATAAACAAAAGCTGAGGGATTTTGTTAGCATTAGACTTGCCTTGAAGGAAATTTTCAAGGGAATCCTGCAGGGTGAAATGAAAGGACACTAGACAGTAACTTGAAGCCATATGAAGAATAAAGGTAAATACATGGACAATTATAAAAGTTAATATTATTATAACAACAGTTTGTAACACCATTTTTTGTTTTCTACATGATTTAAGAGACTAACACATTAAAAAGTATTAGTCTAAAAGCTAGTATTATTGCAACACTGATTTGTAATTCCATATTTCGTTTTATAAAAAATTTAAGACATTAATGCAGGTAAAAAATTATTAGTTCATGTTCTGGGGCACACAATGTATAAAGATGTAGTTTTCTGACATTAACAATGATAATGGGTGGGGGCAGAGCTGTAAAGGAACAGAATTTTATATGTTATTGAAGTTAGGCTGGTATAAATTCCAATTATAGTGTTATAACTTTAGGATGTTACATGTAATCCTAATGGTAGCCACAAAGAAAATAGCTATAGGATATACAAAAAAGGAATTTAAACATTTCACTAATAAACTAACACAAAAGCAGACAGTAATTCAGGAAATGAGAGACAAAAGAGATACAAGACAGATAGACTACAAATAACAAAATGACAGAAATAAGTCTTTCCTTATTAGTAATTGCTTTAAATGTTAATGGATCAAATCCTCCAACTCAAAGACAGAATGGATTAATATCCATTAACAGAATGGATAAAAATACATGTTTGAACTATATTTGTCTACAAGAGACTCACCTGAGATCCAAAGACACAACTGTGTTAAAAGTGAAAGCATGAAAAAAGATATTACATACAAATAGTAATGAAAAGAGAGCAGAGGTGGCTATATTAATATCAGAAAAATAGACTTTAAATCAAAAAAGATTACAAGAGGTTATAAGAAGGACATTATATATTAATAAAAGGATCAATACAACAGGAAGATATAACAATGATAAAGGTTCACACACCTCATAACAGACCATCAAAATATACGAAGCAAAAACTGACAGAATTGGAGGGAGAGATAGAAAGTTCAACAATAATATTTGGAGACTTCAATACCCACTCACAATAATGGATAGAATA
This sequence comes from Equus quagga, assembly GCF_021613505.1. Classification (NCBI taxonomy): domain Eukaryota; kingdom Metazoa; phylum Chordata; class Mammalia; order Perissodactyla; family Equidae; genus Equus; species Equus quagga. Next base: position 14,914,556 of record NC_060280.1, read on the forward strand.
ACTAGAGAGAAGATAAGTAGGAAATAGAGGACTTCAACAACATAATAAACCAATTAGATCTAACAGCTGCAGAACATTCTGCCCAAGAACAAAAGCATACACATTCTAAGTGCACATGGGACATTTTACAGGATAGACTATATGTTAGGCCATCAACTAAGTCTCAATAGATTTAAAAAAATAGATAGTATACAAAGTAACTTTTCCAACCACAACAGGAGGAAGTTAGAAGTCAATAACAGAAGGAAAACTGGAAAGTTCACAAATTTGTGGAAATTAAACAACTCACTTTTAAACAATCAACAGATCAAAGAAATTAGTAAATACTTAGAGATAAATGAAAATGAAAACTTAGCATACTGAAACTCATGGTATGTGGTGAAAATAGTGCTGAGGGGGGAATTTATAGGCTATAATGTAGACCTTAAAAACTAAGAAAGATCTCAAATCAACAGCTAACTTTACAACTCAAGGAACTAGAAAAATTAGAACACCTAAACCTCAATCTAGCATAAGAAAGTAAATAATAAAGACTAAAGCAGAGAGAAATGAAATAAGAGAATAGAAAAACAATATAGAAAATCAATAAAACCAAAAGTTGATTCTTTGAAAAATGCAACAAAATTTACAAAGCTCTAGCTAGACAGACTAAATACAAAAAAAACAGAAGACCAAATTACTAAATCAGAAGTTAAAGTGGGGACATTACTACTGATTCTACAGAAATAAAAAGGATTATAAGAAAGTACTATGAAAAAATTTTATATGAAGAAATTGGATAACCTGGGTGAAATGGATAAACTCCTAGAAACACAAAACCTACCAAGATTGAATCATAAAGAAATAGAAAATCCAAACACACCTATAACTAGTAAGGAAATGGAATCAGTAATCTTCAGATCAACAAAAAAGTCCTGGATCCAATGGCTTCACTGGTGAATTCTACCAAACGTTGAAAAAAGAACGAATATCAATCCTTCTCCAACTTTTCCAATAAATTGAAGAGGAGAGAGACCTTCCTAGCTCATTCTATAAGGCCAGCATTACCCTGATTACAAGGACAGACAAAAACACTACAAGAAAAGAAAACCACATACCAATATCCCTTACAAACATTGATGTAAAAATTCTCAACAAAATACTAGCAAATCAAGTGCAGCAGCCTATTAGAAGAATTATACACCATGAACAAAGTGGGATTTCCTCTTGAAATGCAAGGATGGCTCAAAGTATGAAAGTTGATCAATGTAACAAACTACATTAACAGAATGAAGGGAAAAACTCACATGATCATCTCAATTGATGCAGAAAATGCATTTAACAAAATTCAATACCTTTTCATGACAAAAACACTCGACAAACTAGGAACGGAAGGAAACTACCTGAACATAATAAAAACCGTAAAAGACAATGGCAACCCACAGGCAATGATGAAAAACCAAAAATTTTTCCTCTAAGATCCAGAACAAGACAAGGATGCCCACTTTCACTGCTTCTATTCAAAATAGTACTGGATGTTGCAGCCAGAATAATTAGACAAGAAAAAACATCCAAATTGAAAAGGAAGTGAAATTATTTCTGTTTGCAGGTGGTGTAATCTTATACGTAGAACATCCTAAAAATTCCACACAATAAACCTGTTAGAACTAATAAATGAATTCAGCAAAGTAGCAGCTTACAAAGTCAACACACAAAAATTAGTTGCACTTCTATACACTAATAAGGAACAATCTGAAAAGGAAATTACAAAGACAGTTTCTTTTATAGTAGCATATGAAGAATAAAATACTTTGAAACTGATTTTACCAAGTAGGTGAAAAATTTGTACAATGGAAACTATGAAATACTGCTGAAAGAAACACATAAACAAATGGAGACAAATCCCATGTTCATGGATTGGAAGTCTTAATATTGTTAAGATTGTTAAGACAATATCGTTAAGTGATCTACAGATTCAATGCGATCCAAATTATGCTTTTTTCAGAAGTGAAACACCCATCCTAAAATTCACATGGAATCTCAAAGGAGTCAAACAGCGGGAACAATCTTGAAAAAGAAGAACAAAACTGGAGGATTCACATTTCTTGATTTCAAAACTTACCACAAAGCTATAGTAATCAAAAAAAAAATGTGGTATACTGCAGTAATCAAAAAATTGTGATACCATAAAGGCAGACATATAGACAATGGAATTGAACAGAAAGCTCAGAAACAAACCTTCGCATTTATGGTCAAATGATTTTTGAGAAGGGTGCAAAGACCATTCAATGGGGAAAGGACAGTGTTTTCAACAAATGATGCTGAGACAACTGAATACACATACAAAAGAATGAAGTTAGACCCTTACCTGACACCATATACAAAAATTAACTCAGAAAGGATCAGAGACCTAAATGTAAGACCTAAAAAAACGTAACTCTTAGAAGAGAACACAGGACAAAATCTTCCCGACGTTGGATTTGGCAATTATTTCTTGGACATAACACCAAAGGTGCAAGTAAAACATATGTAGCATTATTAGGTGAGGTAGGCCAATTTTATGGCTTTTGATGCAAATTGCCAAATTGCTTTTCAAAAATATTATATCAACTACACACCCATAGACAAGAGCACCAGTTTCATAGTATCATGAGCATTATCGTGCATTATTTTTTTTTAAATCTTTTTTCTCATATTTTAAAAATTATTTTTAAAATTTACTTAATATTTTTTGCCCATTTAGTAGGCAAAATAGTACCTCAGAGTTGTTTTAGTCAACAATTTACTAAAAAAACCCTGAAACATACAGAAACATTGAAAGAATTGTACAGCGAATACCCATGTACCCAACCTAATACCTTGACTTGATAATGAATATTTTGCTACATTTGCTTTAATCCATATGTAAATATCTATCCATCCCTCTGTCCATCATCAATAGATATTGTTACTGTATCTCAAAGTATTCAGCAGTACACATCACCCCTAAACATTTTAGTGTGCATACAATTAGAGTTCAATATTTGCTTACTGATCTTTTTTAGGCAAAATTTAAATATAATGAAATGCGTACATCTTGAGTGTACCAATTGATGAGTTTTGACAAACGCATTCACCTATGAAACGTAAACCTCTATTAAGATACAGGACGTTACCATTATGCCAAAAAGTTGCTTCATGCCTCTTTCCATTAAACCCTGCCCGGAGTACCTGCCCTGTTCCCAGAGGCAAGCACTGTTTTCAATTTTTTGAATCATAGTTTCCTTGAACCAATTCCAGAACTTTTTATCAATGGAATCACACAGTATGCAGTCTTTGGAATAAGGATTCTTTCACTCAGCAGAATGTTTTGTTTTGCTTTGTTTTGTTTTTCACATAGCAGCAGGTTTTCCTCCTCATTTTTATCACTGAGCTGTATTCCATTGCATGAATATACCACACTTATTTATTGATTCTCCTGTTGATGGACACCTGGAGTGTCCAGTTTTTGTCTTTTCTGAATAAAGCTGCTATGAATTTCAGATGTGTTATATTTTGCATCTGCTGTTATGAATAAGGCTGTGCATTTTCATTATCTTTGTTCAACAGCTGTAATTCCTCTTTAATGAGTTATACATTTACTCATGCCCTTTGTCTAACAGCTTCTTGGAATTTCAAATGTTTTCTTATACATTTTTAGAAGCTTTTTAAAATAGTAAAGGTGTTACCTCCATAACTATCTTACGTTTACATTGGTGTTTGACTATTATCATAACTTTTATTGAGGCAGTGATGGCCAATTCTCAAAAGTTAGTTACAAAATAGATATTCTATTTTATAATATATTCTAAAATAATCTGAGATGATTAATTCATATCTTAAACAAATTTATGTCCTCCTTGGAAATTTAGTATCACTACAACAGGAACACACACAAATCCTTACAGAGAAAAAATAAACGGTTTGACTTTGATTTTAAATTCATGTGCAAGCTCTAAGCAATCACTAGATTCATAGCTAAGAGCTTATTATGAAGTTCTGAAATTGAGTAACATATCAAGCAGACAAAAATGCAGTTTTTCAAAGTTTTCATTTCCCATAGGATAATAGTTATTGAAAAACTGTATTTCAGAGCTTAGTTTAAAATACTGCTTTTAGATCAATCCATGTGTGAGAAAGACAATATTTTTCTAAGCCTGGCCCTTCCTCTATCTTGGCAGAGTTTGGAGATCTCTAATTAACCGGAGTGCTCCAAGCTGTACAGAGATAACAGTTTTGGAAGGAGCGAGCCAAAAGCCTTCTGTCAAAGGGTCTATTATGAGAGAAAGTAGAAAGAAAATGAAAAAGTTCTTAGCCTGCTGTATATTAGGATATTATCAGAGGGAACTATGGTACTTGTCCTTGGGGAGCCAAGAAATTCAGGTAGTGGGATACCCAAATGGGAATTTTGTGTAGTGATTTATAACTACATTCAAGTCCTAGCGGGCCCCACGGAGGTGAAGCACAAAGTGTGACCCATGAGGAGGTGCACTACACTCCAAAAGAACCACTGGAGTTTTCTTATTTATACAAGAAAAACTCTGGGGAATATGTGTGGGAATGAATATTAAGGGTGTGGGATAATGGTGGAAGGAACATAAAGTTGGATCAGGCCAATTTATTGATATGGGCTCACTAAACAGAGATTCTGCATTTAGTGTAGCAGTTCAGGTAGTTAGAAAGGGCTCTAACAGTTTGTTTTGTTGGCTGAAACATGGACCAAAAGATGGCCCACCATGAGCAAACTGGAAATGCTCAACCTCCCTTGGTTTAATTTAGAGGAAGGGATTCAAAGGCTTAAGGAGACTGAAATGTTGGAGTGAATTTGTCATTTAAGACATATTCACACACACTGAGAGGGTCCAGATGACATACCTTTCACTAAAACTTTGAGATATGAATTTGTGAGGGGAGCCCTAACATCCTTAAAGACGTGTGTGATCACTTTTCTCTGTAGGCCAGACCTTACAGTGGGAACCATTTACACTCAACTGTAAAATGTAAATACAATGGGAATAATTGGATCCTCGGGTGGCAAGGACCGAGTGGTGGCACTTCACCACCAAAGACAAGGTGGGTAGGGTTACTATAATGGACAGCAGAGTCAAAACAACAATCGGAATAGTTTGACTTGTACAGACCTATGGCATTGGCTAGTAAATCCTGGTGTTCCTAGAACTGAAATACATAGGAAGCCTACTAAATTCTTACTTGATGTGTATAAGCAGAAAAGTTCTAGGTCAAGTGAACAAAAATCTATCTTTTTTTTTTTTTTTGGAGGAATATTAGCCCTGAGCTAACATTCGCCGCCAATCCTCCTCTTTTTGCTAAGGAAGATTGGCCCTGAGCTAACATCTGTGCCCATCTTCCTCTATTTTATATGTGGGATGCCTACCACAGCATGGCTTGATAAGCAGTGCCTAGGTCTGCAACCTCTGAACCCACAAATCCCGGGCTGCTGAAGTGGAGGGCACGAACTTAACTACTATGCCACTGGGCCAGCCCCAACAAAAATCTATCTTGAAGCACAAAAACAGACAGCCATGAACCCTCAGTTAACTCCCAGACTTGGGCTAGTTTACAGACGCTGAACTCTTTGAATGAAGGGGACATCCCCTTGAGGAAAGAACCTGGTACACTACCGAAAATGTATAGTTAATCTTTCTCCCAGCCTTCCTCAAAGGGCCCTATAGTCTTTCACCAGGATAACTGTATATTGGGGAAAAGGAAATAATCAGATCTTTCAGGAACTACTGGACATGGGATCTGAACTGACGCTAATTCCGGGAGACCTGAAACATCACTGCAGCCCTCCAGGCAGAGTATGGGCTTGTATGGAGGTCAGATGATCAATGGAGTTTTACCTCAGGTCCATCTTGCAGTGGGTCCAGTGGGTCCTCAAACCTAACCTGTGGTTATTTCCCCATTTCCAGAGTTCATTATTGGAACAGACATACTCAGCAGCTGGGAGAATCCCCACACTGATTTCCTAAACTGTGGAGTGAGGGCTGTTATGGTGGGAAAGGCCAAGTGCAAGCCATTAGAACTGCCTCTACCTAAGCAAATAGTAAACCAAAGGCAAACACCACATCCCTGGAGGGATCCCAGAGATTAGTACCACCTTCAAGGACTTGCAAGATTCAGGAATAGTGATTCCCAGACAGTCCTATTCCTATTTGGACCATGTAAAAGACAGATGGATCTTGGAGAATGACAGTGGATTATGGTAAGCTTAACCAGGTAGTGACCCGAATTGCTGTTTTTCTCTACCATCTTCTCCTGCCCTCAGACATTGGTATTCCTGGTTCTTGGGCTTTTGGACTCAGACTTACACCATCAGCTACCCCGTTTCTCAGGCCTACAGACTCAGACTAAATTACACCACCAGCTTTCCTGGTCCTCCAGTTTGCAGATGCCAGATCAAAGTTCTTCCCAGCCTCCATAATCCCGTGCATCAACTCCTATAATAAATCTCCTCAAGTACATATACATATCTGTATCTCTCTGTCTCTGTCTCTATATCAATATCTATATCCTGTTGGTTCTGTTTCTCTGGAGAACCCTGACTAATAAATTTAGTAATTCTACATTTGGAAATCTACTCCAAGGAAATTATCTCAGACATAGAGAATCCTGTATGAAGGAAGATATTCATTATAACACCTATTTATATAGCTTTCCTACAAGCAAACACAGGGAAATTTTGAAAGTTTGACTATAAACCTAATTATAAGATTGTGTTCTAAAGATATCAACACATAAATATGGTGTCCCCAAACTAAAACCTGAAACCAAAATTGAGACATTTATGTTCTGTGAATAGTTAAATTTTGGAATAATATTCCTAATTTGTCTAAATCAAAAATCAGCATTTATGCAATTTCACCATAGGCTTTTTACTAAAATCCATTGCTCAACAGACGTCTCTTTTTTTCTGCCATATTTGCTAAGACACTTGGTTCTCTAGGGCAATGGATGTGCTCAAAAGAAAACAGTCAGGTCTTTCAGAATTAAACCGATTATAATGAAAGACACGATGACAGTACAAAAATTACCCAAAGATATTAACATGTGGGAAACTTCCAGTTTTGCAGAAGAAAATTATTTTTTTGCCCATTTATTTCACTGTTAATCCTAAAATTTCACAAATAATTAAATAGATTAAAGTAAAATAGAGAAGAATTTTGCACCAGCGAAAAATTTCTCAACTCGGTTTATTTTGTGTTGAAATCTGGTTAAACAAATCAATCCATTTTACTCAAATATCTGTGAATTGAGTTTGGATTGTATTACCAAATCTTAGGTTTAACTCACTCTCACTCAGTAGAGGCGCCTGAGAAAATGGAAACAGCACAACACCAGGAATCAGCGCACAGTGTTCTTGTTCTTGCCACCAACTCAGTGTGTGACCTTGAGCAAGTCATTTATCTGCTCAGGGCCTCAGCTTCCACATCTGTAAAATGTAGCTTGAATTGGACTGAATGCTTCCTAACGTTCCTTCCGATTCTGAAATTCTCTAAAGTTGCTGTAAACTTTGTGCCATGTTAGCCCTACACTACTTTTCTGAAATAGCAGGTCACTATGCCTTCCAGGAGAGTAGCCAAGAGGTGCAAGGATGTGTCACTGCAGTGTGAGGCATAATCAGGAAAACTACTGCTTCATTCCCCAGATAGGAAAAGTGAGTGATTCTCAGAAAAGAGAAAAGGAGGAGGAAGGAGCACTATGCCCTTCAGACCGGGTGTCAGTAGGGCTTATTGCTGCTTCTCTGAATTTGTGTCTGGGCCCTGGCTTCTCTGAGAACAAGTTTTCTGTGGATGGCACCATGCCTTGCTGTAGACAAACGCTTCCCAACATAGTTGCCTGATGAATCAACCTAGAGGCAAAACACATCTTCTGCTGGAGCCAGCAAATTGGCCTGAAACACTCTCTCCAGAGGGTCCAGTAGGGGGAGTCTTGACAGAGGAGACTTCCCCAGGTATATCCAGCCAGTCATCCAGCATGGATTTAGGGCCCATGGTGTGCCTGACCATGTCTTAGGGGGTTGAGATTCAGGAGAATAGGACAGGGATCTTACCCTCCAGAAAACCAGAGTCATTCTTCTCGTAAAACGATTAATAAAAAGGGGAAGAAACAGAAAGGTGGATGCTGATCTGAGGGATGAGTATAAATGCAGGAGAGGCTCAGATGTGGAGGCCGTTATGGTCCAGAACATTTGGACAAGCCTTGCAGTGAAGGCAATCTAGAGCAGGCCTGGGTGGGATTATTTGGAGATGGGCAGAAAGTAGGAAACCAGGTATTCCTGTGGAAGTCTGACTGGCCTATATCTTCTGCAGGCCCAGAAAATTTTCTGTTCCCTACCTCACACTCAAAATGCTGGTCTTCAAAACCCCAGAAAAATAAACCTCTGTCCTGCCAGCCACCTACAAATGTCCCTTCTGAAGACCAAAAGATATTTTCAAATTTGTTGGGAGAAAATGATCTGAATATGATGGCCCAAGATGTAGTATGATGGCAGGTTAGTCACTCTGAGGGGTGGACAGTTTCCATAAACGACATCAAAGAATTGCTCAGGTTATGTTCCACAATGATTAAAATTATTTTGGGCTCAGAGGCAAAGGCCAGATGGTTCTCTTCTTGCGTCCTCTGGGAGCACCGACCTATAAAACCAAGAAGAGAGGGGCCAGGGCTGCCCACTGCATCAGCGAGCTCCTACTGTGAGCCCTCCTTCATCACCAGGGACGGGGAATTAGGACTCCTGAAGGACGTTTTCTAGATAACTGAAGTTAATCCTTCATGTTTGATTTTTTTCCTTCTGTTTCAGAAACTAAGCAAATCTTCTAAAAATAAACTACATACTTCCCCTGCACTCTTAAGTTTAGAATGTTCTTAAAGTAACTTTAACCTTTGATAAGCATGTTCAATCAGTTAAAATTACTGTTTACTTTGTTTCAAATTTCCTATTTTCAGAAGCACAATGTAAGAATGCTTGTGAAAATCATTTGCAAAGCAAGAGTAGGAAGGCTTCAGATTAGGCCTGAAGTGGCTCTCTAAGTGATATTCACAAAATTTAAAGTGAATGAATGAATGGATGGATGAATTTTGTTACATCCACTTTCCTTACGCTTCCTACTTGACACTCCATATCCCAAATAAGACCAGTAGCTTGAGAAGAATTTCAGTAAAACTTGCAGTGAACATGTCCGTGGTGACAAGTCCCTGGGTATTAACTGATTCTGTGCCCCCGACTGCAATTTCTGACCCCCAATAACGATCACATTTCCTTTTTTTTACATGCTTATAGAACTATTCTTTACTTCAGAAAACTTAACTGTATGTAATGATATATCTATTTGTGATTATTTGATGTTTGCATTTCCCCAATAGAGTGCGAATCCCAGTAAAGATGGACAACGACTGGTTTTTCTTTTTAAAGATTTTATTTTTTTCGTTTTTCTCCCCAAAGTCCCCTAGTACATAGTTGTATATTCTTCGTTGTGGGTCCTCCTAGTTGTGGCATGTGGGACGCTGCCTCAGCGTGGCTTGATGAGCAGCGCCACGTCCGCGCCCAGGATTCGAACCGATGAAACACTGGGCCGCCTGCAGCAGAGCGCGCAAACTTAACCACTCGGCCACGGGGCCAGCCCCGACAATGACTGGTTTTGCTCACCATTTTACCACCAGCACCTAGTCTAGTAGGTGCTCAGTAATTTTGTGATTAATGACTAAAAGAACATGTGGCAAGTCCAGAGCTCAGATTTCTGATTCTGCTGGTGCTGTCTTGTGTGACCTTAGACAGAGCATTACACCTGCTCTGAGTCTCAGATACCACATTTGGAAGCAGGTCTTCAACAAGAGGATCACCAAGTGTTCATCCGCTTTAGACTTCTAATCTATTTAAATGTGAGGAAAGGAGAGAAGATGCCAAGATTAGAGGATGGTCCAGAAGGGACCTGGAGGGGAGGCAGTGGCAGGGCTCATTGGCTGAGCCTCCCCAGGAAATGGCAGAAATGACTCCTGGGAGAAGTGTGACCTCTCTACAGCCATCTAGCCTTTGGAAAAATTGTGAAGGGAAAGAAGTTTCTCACTGAAACCTTCCTTTTCCTTTCTGCATCCCGTTCTTGAAACGCCATACCCATCACCATCATCATGACCACACACCACCTCCAATAAATTACTTTTGTCACGTCTCCCATTCTGTCCTGCATCTAAGAAAATGTTGGAATAAACTCATTCACATATAAGTGCAGTTTTAGGACTTTCCCGTCACTGTACTCTCCTGCCATCAGGGTTTGCGTTTTCCAACTCAGCCTGTTTGGGGGGAATGTCTATCTCATAAATTAATTGGTAAAGATTGAACTTTAGGCAAAATGTGGGGGTACTTTTTCAGTGGTCAAAGGGAGAGTTTCATAAAGGTCCCCAAATCCCACCCACTGCTCTGCCAGCCCACCTCAGTGCCTGGCTCCTAGGAGCGCCAGGGAAACCCAAGTGTGCAAACGCAGTTCCCACACATCACTCTGTCATCAAAATCATCATTTGGGTTCTCTGCCTCCCAGAGCCAAGTGAGACATTCACATCAGGAGCAAAATTTAAAGGGGCATCAAAAGCTCCACAATCAACATAATATATTTAATGTAACACTTTAAAGTTAAAATTAATGCAAAAATCCATGATAAACAAGATATCAAATATTTAATAAGCCAAGATCAGTACTGTTGATTTTTTCTTTTGCCTCAGGCTCCAATACGACTCAGCTTAGTACTTCCTTCCATTTGCGCTGGTTGCATCACTGTGCACTGGGGGAGGACTGTCTGGGAAGCACCCAGGGCTCAGATCAGGGTCGTAGTGGTCCACGAACTAGCAGGAAGCCCTCAAGACACTTTCACCTGTTGCCGCCCTTCAGGATGATTCCTGGAGGGACTGTTCCCAAAGGCCGAGAAAGAAGCTCTCGCTGGAGCACAGCAGTGCTGTCCTCTGTTGAAACCATTACTGTTCTACACACAGAAATGCCAGAGCCGTGTACGGGGTTTTCACATTTCTCCAGGCACCCATTCTACCCCGGATACTGAAGGTGGCATCCTTGCCATGAAACAGTGAAGTCCTTCATTTCCTGTTCCACCAAACATCCCTGTCCTGAGAAAATCCATAGACAAATATTACTGATCGTTTTCTACCACTCTAGGAGCAAATGCAGGGATGGGGAACAAAGGGAGCTATTTCTCTTTGCTGAGCACTGAGAGAACACGATAAATGGTGACAGGGAAGGCTCTGTGTTCTGAGAGACTTTGTGATTCCTGAGGAACACACCCACCCCACTATCCCCCAATGGGGGGCAGGCATGGGGGTGCCGGGGTGGAGGTGGGGGAGGAGGCACCTCATCAGAGCTGTTAGTCGGGGTGCTGTTAGGGGTCCAGCTCCCCTCTGCTAACGTAGCAGGGGGAGAATGCCAAAGAAGGAATGCTCCTTAATTTAAGTGAATGGCAGGATATTTTTGGAATGGGAGTTAATCCTTTTTAAAAGTAAATGATGGAAGGGGGCCACTCTTGAACGGAGCACTGATACTGCCTAACAGTTGTGGCCAGCATAGATACTGCAAGTCTGATGATGTTCGGGGAAGGCAGGCAGGGCTGACCTCAGGCATCCTGTAGGTGATAGTTCCCTGCTCCTGGTGCCTCAGCATCACCGTGCCCACCTGCAGTCCCAGCATCCATTCTGAGTCATCCCCACTGGCCTTTGGTAGAAATTGAGGACTAAATTTAGCAATGATCTCTCACAATTATTTTTCCATTTTACTAGAAGATTCTTGATTAATAAGAATGTTAAGGAATCTCTAAAGATAATACGTCAAGCATTTGTAACAGGCAATATTCCATGGCTAGAGATCCTGCAAAACATACCCTCTAGGGGTCACTTCAGATCCTGAGAATGTCCACATACAGATAGTGAGCTTGAAACAGTTAAATAGCAAAACACTAAGGTTAACTAACAGGCTGGCTTCGTGCCCAGTGTATTTGCTCTATAGATATAGAGAGACTGGGAACACTCTCAGAGGACAGGCCTTGCTGAGTAAATGAGGGCCTTTGCTCTTGCTATTCCTCTTTGGAATATTTCCCCCAGATCTCCTGCAGATTTCCCTCCCGCAGTAGGCAGAATGATGCCCCCCACCCCCTTATTTCCATGTCCGAATTTCCAGAACACATGAATGTGTTAGGTTTCACGGCAAGGGGAATTAAAGTTGCAGATGGAATTAAGGTTGCTGAACAGCTGAGCTTGAGTTGGGAAGATTATCCTGGATTATCCCAGTGGACCCAAATGCAATCACAAGGGCCTCATCAGCAGAAGAAGGAGGCAAAAGGGAGAGTGAGAGAGATGGCAGTGTCAGAAGGACTCAGCCTGACCTTGTCGGCTTTAAAGATGGAGGAATGGAGACATGAGCTGAGGATTGTGGGCAGCCTCTGGAAACTGGAAACAGCAAGAAAGCTAATTCTCTCTAGAGCCTCTAAAAGGAACACAACCATGCCAACACCTAGCTTTCAGCCCAGAAGACCCATTTTGGATTCTGAATTCAAGAACCACAAGATGATAAATTTCTGTTGTTTTAAGCCACTGTTTGTGATAATTTGTTACAGCAGCAGTAGGAAACTAATACATCTCATCATTTGATCTAAGCTCAAATGTCATCTTCTCAAAGAGGCTTTTCTTGACACCCCTCACCTGCTAAAGTATCTTCCTATGCCCAGGCAGTCTGTATAACACACTTTTATTTTCATTAGCTTATGGTTATCTAAAATTATTTTATTTATGTTTTTATTCCTCTTCCCTCTCACAAGAATGTAAGTGGTAGGAGGGTAGGGACTTTGTTGCTTTTATTCACCTATGCATCTCCATTGCTTAGATACCACTACATGGTAGGCATTTAATAAATATTTGTTGTATGGATGAGCCTTAAATTGTTGAAGATCATAACCCTTTTGGCGCTGCTTAATCACAATTAGGGAGCAGCAATTAGAAGAGTCCCACGCCCGGTAGGTCCTGCGTTGCAAGGAACTGCTCAACAGAAAATGGGAATAGAAAGAGTAATGGCAAATAGGAACTTCCAAATAGGCAATCAGTTGCTTAATTTTAGGTAGGGCAGGCGAAAAATTTGAATAATCAGACTATCCCTGAGCAACTGCAGATCAGAGTCCTCTGTGATTGCCAAGAATAACAGTTTGGGAAGATGGGAACAGGATGAAAAGATAGGTAATCTAAACTAATTACATAAATATTGCTTAATCATCACAATTCTTAAGGGGTCACACGCAAAAATGCCTCGTAAGGAGAAAAGATGGATAAAACAGGACAAAATAGTAAGATTAGTTTTTCTTATTGATGGGTCAATTCTCTAATGGAGATTATGAAGATTACCAGGTTCAGCTAAAGATCGCAGTGCTGATTATGCTGATTACCTCTCCAGTTTTCTTAGTCTGAAATAAGAAGACCTGGTTCCTAAAAAGACACCCTCAGAAAGGGCTGGCCGCCAGGGAGGCAGGATCAGCCCAGTCCAGCCAGCGAAGTTGTACTGACACGTCTGGCGTCGCCACCCTAGAAGATGCCTCCAGGCTCAGTATCCCGTCAGGCTGGTGCTCACCAAGCACCGCGCCCCAGATCCAAATGATCGCACCCGCCGCCGCACAGCGGACTCTGAGCCAGGCAAAGCCAGGAGGAACTTGCCCCAGTGCCCCGAGGCCCTACGTGCAGCCAGCCAATGGCCATGGGACTGGGGCGGGACCTCGGGTATCGGGCCAATGGGATGCGGCGCGACTGGAGGGCAGGCCGGGTCCCAGGCGGAGGGGTTCGCAGCCCAGCCCCCGGCAATGTGGGACCCTCGCGGGGCTGAGGCGTGCGCGGCGGCGCTCGGGGGCGCGCTCTTGCTGCTGCTCTTCGCGTTGGGCGTCCGCCAGCTGCTGAAGCAGAGGCGGCCGGCCGGCTTCCCCCCGGGGCCGTCGGGGCTGCCCTTTATCGGCAACATCTACTCGCTGGCCGCCTCAGCCGAGCTCCCGCACGTCTACATGAGAAAGCAGAGCCAGGCGTACGGCGAGGTACGGCCCGACGGACCGCGGGCAGGGCGGGTCCGGGCCTCCCTCCCGGGTGGGCTGACGGCCGCTACCGTGCCCCAGCTGTCGGGCCCCGCCCAGCCGGAGCCCCGCCCCCTGACGTCCCGCGGGAGCCGGACTGGATCCTCCGCCGCCGAGGGCGCCGAGGGCGTGCTCCCGCGCTTGCGCAGTGGGCTCACGGGCCGTGCCGGCCGCGGCTTTGGCCGAGCGGGGCGTTGTCCTCAGCAGGTGGGGCTCCGGACCAGTTTCCCCGCCCCGCGGGCCCGACGGTTCGGTTAGGGGCCAACCGACGGCTTCTCGGTGAAACGAGGCGTCCGAGTTGATGGTTAGGAGGTTCTTGGAGGCTTCAGTGAGGACGGCTGGTCTAGGCGCTGGCTGTGCGAATTAGGGAGCGCAGGGGACGGCCCGGGCCCGGAAGTGGGCTCTGGGGGACGACTGGGAAAGAGCGAACGAATTAGTGAACTCGGTGCGGGGTCCACAGCGCAGGGGCGGCGGTGACGTCCCGACTGGCCAGGAGCATCCTCGTGGCCAACGCGGCTGCGCCTGCTGTGGGCCGGCCTCCCCCCGACGGGGACTGGAAAATCGGTAAAATCGAATGGCGCTCATCTGTGCTATTAGGTGCAAGGGAGGCAGAGGAAAAAGAAGGGAGCAAAAATGAAAAGGATGCCTGCGCTGAAGAGTAGACGTGCTGGGCCTGACTCCGCCTTAGACTTAGGTTGAAAGCCGCCAAACATGTTAACCTTTCCCGCTGCGGCGGCATTTGATCTTAGTTGTGAAAGGCCGCGAAAGGTCTCTCGTGGACTGAGAGTCTCCCAGTTCTCGCAAAGTCTCGAAGTTAGTATAAGTTGTTAGAATACCATGCCGTTTTGGAAGTGGGAGGAGGCCGTTATCTCCTGAACTTCTGGAAGGATTTGGAGGTGTTTCCTCACAGAAAAAAACTTGGCCTGGAAAATTGCTTATGGGGAATGACAGTCACTTCAAGTGACACGTGCTTTTTTTAAGTCTGTGAATTCAGTTCTTTATAATTCTTGAAAGGAAGACAACCAGTCTTCAGGTCTCACGTATTCATTTTAAAGGCAATCCTAGATAGAAATGTACCGCATTGAGAAGTACCATTTCCTTGGAGATTCGCTCTGAATGTGTAAGCTTCTGCAGTGACTTTAATCTTCATCCAGGTTTCCAGAAGCACTCCCTAGCTGGCAAAGCTAGTACAAGTGATTTTTACGGGTTATTTTCAGGTAAATGTGAGGACAATAAAATAATTCCTTTAAGGCAAGTAAGGTTGACAACTTACTGATTTATTAATATAGTAACCATTTATTGAGACCTTTATGCCCGGCACTGAATGAGATTCTATAGAGGGTTCAAAGATGAAAGAGATGAAGTCACTGATTCTGAGGAGTTTATAATTTAGCAGGCAAGCAGAAGACAAGAATATGAATGTTTCTGGTTCAAGGTAGTATTAAATAAGTGCCATGGGAGCTTCTAGGCAGGTGCTGTGGTGGTTCAAAAGGGAGAGGAAGAGAGCATACCAAGAAAGGCTTGGTAGCGGATGGTCCCTCAAGACTTCCCATGGTTTGGACAGTATGGCGGTAAGGGAGGCATTCCAAATGAGGGAACAGTCCCAGGAAAGGTTGAAAAGTATGTGGCACTTCTTTATCAGTTTTCATCAGCAGCACTTTTCACATTCCTCTGTTATTAGCACTAAGCCCATGGTGTTGTAATAATATGCTTAAAAGTGTGTCTCCACCACTCTTCATTATTGAGCATATATTTATCAATTGTCGTCATATGCTATGTACTGTCCTAGGTGTGAAGATGTAGTAGTGAACAAAACAGACATAAAAATCCCTGCCTTCGTGTAGCTTGCATTCTAGTGTGAGGGAATATGGACAACATAAGCACAATAAGTAAATTATGTAATATGTTAGAGTACAGAGTATCAAGTAAACTAAATCAGGGTAAGGGAGATGGAGAATGCCAGGGGGTAAAATTTTAAATGGGTTATAGTCAGAGCAGGCCTCACTATAAAGAAGGCAACTGAGCAAAGACTTAAATGAAATGAAGGAGCAAGCTGCAGGAATATCTAGGGGAAGAACATTCCAGGCCAAGAGAACAAGTCCAAAGGCCCTCAAGCAGGAGTATGCCATGTTGAGGGTCACCTATAATGAGACAAGAGGCTGTTGTGATAACATACGGGAGAAATGAAGGTGGCTTGGATCAGAGTGTCACTGATAGAAGTGGCAATTGTCATCTTGTTTATATTCTGTAAGTAGGAACAACATGACTACTGACCAGTGATGTGGAGCTTGGGAGAAAAATGGAGTCAACTTTGGCAGTTTTGGACGTGAACAGCTTAAAGGATGGATTCTCTATCCTTTCTTAATTGTTATTAATTGACATAGTGAAAAATTGTGGGTAGAGCTGCTTTGGGGGGAGGGGAAGAGACTTGAAGATCATAGACTGGAGGCAGGAAGGTGTTTGATGTGTTCCTATTTCCATCTCTGCCAGCATGATAACTAGCCCATAATAATACTAAAAATTATTGAATAAATCAAAGAATATATAAACCTAATCTTGGAC
The DNA here is from genome assembly GCF_021613505.1 of Equus quagga. Taxonomy (NCBI): domain Eukaryota; kingdom Metazoa; phylum Chordata; class Mammalia; order Perissodactyla; family Equidae; genus Equus; species Equus quagga. Next base: position 14,931,229 of record NC_060280.1, read on the forward strand.
CCTTCCATAGCTCAAAACACCTTATGGATGAGTTTCCACAATTTGATTCATAAGCCTTACCAAAACTCCTTGAAAAAAACATATACCAGAATGGATGCTAGTTCAAGTAAGTTTCCCCAGTTGTACCCTCGAATAGAGGACCATCTCAAATTTCTGCGTGAATGTGGATTGTATAACATCTTTCCCAAGCCGTGGTTTCTCCTTGGTTTTGTAGTCCCTAGAGTCTGCAGCCCGACGGCTTTCCCCTGAAATACAACTTCCCTGTTTGTTCTGCCTCTTTACTGAAACAACTTTCAACCCTGGGGTCTTGTACCATCCTTGTGAAATAGTCAGTCTGTTTTTTTCCTGCATCAGGACCACTGTGTAATCACCAGTGACATCCTTTTACTATCTTTGCTGTGTATTGTGATTTATAATAAGAAATATATATTTGGTCTCTGTCCCTTTCCTGGCACATAGCTCCTAATACCCTTGGAATTTCTTCCGAGATAAGAGTAATAAAGGCATGTTTTGTTATTCGTAACAAGCCCCTTTAAACCACACGTGAGTTTTGCTAATGAAATAATTTTTGGAAAGCGCCTAAGGATGGGAGATTGTTCCTAGGAGAACCAACCAGGATTAGAGGCTCAGAACTTTCAGCCCCACCCCCTTAACTGGGGAGGGGAGAGGGGCTGGAGGTTGAATCAATCACTGACAGCCAATGATTTAATCAATCATGCCTAGGTAATAAAGCCTCCATAAAAATCCCTGAATTATAGGGTTCAGAGAGCTGCTGTGTTGGTGAACATGTGAAAGTAAGTGGAGGGTAGCATGCCTGGAAAGAACATGAAAGCTCCACACCCATTTCTCCACACCTTGCCCTATGTATCTCTTTCGTATGGCTGTTCCTGAGTTATATCCTTTTATAATAAATTGGTAATCCATTAAGTAAAATATTTTCCTGAGTTCTGTGAACCACTCTAGCAAGTTAATCAAACCCAAGGAGGAGGTGGTGGGAACCTCTGATTTATAGCCTATTGGTCAGAAGCATAGGTAATACCTGGACTTGCAGTTGGACTCTGAAATGGAGGTGCATTTGTGGCACTGAGTCCTTCACCTGTGGAATCTGACACTATTTCCAGGTAGATCGTGTCAGAATTGAGTTAAATTGTAGGACTCTCAGCTGGTATCCCGGAATTGCTTGATGTGTGGAAAACTACACATCTGGTGTCAGAAGTGAGAGTAGAGGAGACACACAGGAGGAGTTTTTCTTTGTATCTGCTAAAATTACACTTAAGGGAAAAGACTTTCCTTTAAGACCATTTCACCACTGCTTTGGGAACTGAGAGAGTTCCACCTTGACTTGGCTAGTAGCCATTCCCTTTATGCTGAAACTCTGCCACTGCCACTTTTGACTAGTACCACTGTTTGTGGCAGGCAGTCCACATTCCTTCTCCAAGGTTCTGGATGCACCTGCTGCTCAGGTGGCAGGGCCTGTCCCTGTGCCAAAGACTCCATTGCTCAGCTGGTTAATTCTCTTACTACTTGGAGGTCTTCATAACTTTGCTGCTATAAGTACTTTTGCTGAATTTCTATCCTCTGCTAAGCCTCCTGTTTTTTTCTGAAGTAGCTCCACCTGTTTGCACAGAGATGAGGCTTGACTCAGTATTTTGGTTCTAAAAAGCTCTTGGCCAACCCCTAAAAGGATGGGAATAATCAATCCTTGCATCCAACTGATAAGGTAGCATTATTCCCTCACTGGACTAGGCCCTTTTATTGGCCAACTAGAGTAGACTACAGTAGTCTCCCCTTATCCACTGGTGATACGTCCCAAGACCCGCAGTGGATGCCTGAAACTGTGGATAGTACCAAACCCTATATATACTATGATTTTTCCTATATACATACCTATGATAGAGTTTAATTTATAGATAGGCAGAGTAAGAGATTAACAACAATAACTAATAATAAACTAGAACAATTATAACAATATACTATAATAAAAGTTACCGTAGCTCTTATCAACCTCCGCATACAATTTTTTTCTTAAAAGTTGAGAACTTTCACCTTTTCACTTAAAGGAAGCACTTTGTGGCTTCTCTTTTGCATGTCTCAATTGCCAGCATCACTACTCTTGTACTTTGGGGCCATTATTAAGTAAAATAAGGGTGGCTTGATCACAAGCACTGCAATACTGACAGTTGATCTGATAAGTGAGATGGCTACTAAGTGACTAACAGGTGGATAGCATATACAGCGTGGATATGCTGGGCAAAGAGGTGATTCACATCCCAAGTGGGATGGTTCGAGATTTCATTGTGTTACTCAGAACGATGGACAATTTAAAACTTATAAATTGTTTATTTCTGGAATTTTCCATATAATATTTACAGACTGCAGTTGACTGCAAGTAACTGAAACTGTGGAAAGCAAAACCATGGATAAAGTCTCCAGCAAGGCATAGGATGGATATTCTGTCTTGCCTTCTCATTAGCGGAGGGGAAACCACCCATGCCAATGTGGTGAATGCCTTTCCTCCAAGGTCAGATTCCCTTAGAGCCTTTTTTGTTAACGTCATGGAATTCAAGGACCTAAATACAAATAAGCCTAGTTACAATATGCGTGTACTTTGTCGACCTTAAACAAATAGACAACCAGCTCTTTGAGATTAGCAAAGAATTGCAATTTGGGGTCTGCAACCATGGCGAACCATATGCAAGACCCCTGCAACAAGGGAAGGAGAAACTCTTTTATAGAGGGGAAGAGGAATTTAGGAGGGCTTTTGTAAACAAAGAGTTCTGAGGTGTAAGTGGCTTTTTATTGGCTGAGTTGTGACAGTCTCTCATTGACTGAGATTCTTGCCAGCCAAAAAAGAAGAAATCTTGGGGCTGGTGCTGTGGCCTAGTGGTTAAGTTCACACACTCCTCTTCCACGGCAGGGATTCATGGGTTTGGATCCTGGGCATGGACCTATACACCACTCCTCAAGCCATGCTGTGGCAGTGTCCCACATACAAAAAATAGAGGAAGATTGGCACAGATGTTAGCTCAGGGACAATCTTCCTCAAGCAAAAAGAGGAAGGTTGGCCACAGATTTTAGCTTAGGGGCAATCTTCCTCAACAAAAAAAGAAAGAAAGAAAAAGAGGAAATCTTTCTTCCCGTTGGGTTCTGCTGTCCATGTAGGGTGTGAGAGCTCCCCCTTTTGGCTTCCCGACTCCAATTTAATGAGGTTTCTGTTCATTAATTTAACAACTTCAAAGCTCTCTCTCAGGCCTTTGACAACCCCCTTCCCTATCTAAGCCTAGAGTAATAAAACATATGTAGATGGTGCCGCTTCCTCATTCATCTTAGAAATGAAAAGAGATTCTTAGATATCATTGAACGATTTGAGCTGGAATAACTCTTAAAAGAGCATCTAAAGGAAGTATCGTATTTTCTCTGGCAACCCTGAAGCCCAAAAAGGTTAAAGGGTCTGCCCAGGGTCCTATATCTATTTAATGGCACAGCTTAAACTAGAACCCAAGCCTCCTGAGGTCAGTACTCTTTCCATTATACCATTTATAAGATTGCGTCTTCATGGACTGAAAGCATCATGAACTCCTAGTGTTTGATATGCCTTGTAGAGAGAAGACACTCGAAACATGGTCAGTTGAGTAATGAATGCCTACATTTTCAGGGAAGCATGAATACTGGGAGAGCTGGGCTTAATGTGGATTTTTGTGGGTATATTTCTCCATAGATTTTGCCATTTAAATGTTTTTCTTTTTTTCTCAAAGATCTTCAGTTTAGATCTTGGAGGTATATCAACTGTGGTTCTAAATGGCTATGATGTAGTGAAGGAGTGCCTTGTTCATCAAAGTGAAATTTTTGCAGACAGACCATGTCTTCCTTTATTCAAGAAGATGACAAAAATGGGAGGTATGTTTATTTTCACCTGTTTAGTGCCTTACTAAACTATTTTGAATCACATCCCTTATTTTATGTAAATTTAGTACATAGTTTGGATTCTATTGTACTGATTAGGAAAATATTAATTAGCTAATTCATTAATTTAAGTTACAGAATCTAGTATTTGAGGACATTTCAGGCTGCATTACACTCATATTTAGACCACTGTATACTAATTCTACTGTTGAAATCCAGTTGTAATAAATATTGTAAATAATATTTAAAGAATTAGCACTTAATATCTGCAGGTTCTGTGAAACAAGTTGAGAACACACGTACGTGCATACACGCTTGAATCAAAAATGACTTTGAAGCCAGTCTTGAATACTTGGTAACGTTTTTACTATCATTTTGCTTATAGGCTTATAGAACCTGAAGCAGCCTTTCTTAATTAATCAATATGATATGTAAATGAAGAATTGTTGGGTTTGTGGAAAGGACTGGGATTCTCTGTGGGTTAGTATTGATGAGCGTTGGATGAGTACATAGTCAACAAAGGAGAAAGGCTGAAAGTTAACAGAAAGGGAGAAGAAGGCAGCAACAGAGAGCCTAAAATAGAACGTTGAAGTCAGATACTATGGCTTTAATACTTAATAGTATGAGTTTTTACAATAGTGGTGTCCAAAATTCTCCAATTTAATGAGAAGTTCACACTTAATTTCAAGGAAAAATTTAACAATATCTTGCTTACATAGCCTAAAAAAGACATTGTTTGAAAAGAAAAATAAAAATTAGCTATATATTAAATCACAAAGCAAATCAACTAATGCAGAGAAAACACCAGTTTAAAAGTCCAAATTCTCAGGCCAGAGTATAATGATTCTTGAGATCAAAATCTCCAGCTTCTTAAATACTCTTCTAAATAATAATTAGGCCAAAGAAGAAATTATACCACAATTATAAAAGAAGACCTTTAAAGAAATTATGAAAATGAAACATGCTGAGATCAGACTGGTATTTGGGATAAAGTATATATTATATATTTTTCAAATCTATAAATTTATAGTTTAAACTATTTTATTATAAAGATAAAATAAGCATTCAACTTAAGACTTTTCAAAAAACAGTATGAGGAAAATAGTTAGAAAATTGTATGTGTTGTTTTCAGATGAATATGCACTGACCTTGGAACTGGGAAATCAGAGTCACCATTCCCCACTTTTTGAATGGGAAAAAGTTGCCCTCTAGGTGGGTGCAACCCGTGCCTGGGCATATGGCGCGGCCAGTGTAGTTATAACAAGGCTTCTCTGTACTTTCTCGTATGTGTATCCCATGTGCATACATTTCCCTACAGCTTGCTCTGATCTCAGTGCCTTTGCACTAGCTGTTCCCTCTACCAGCAGTGATCTTTCCCTGGATATCTGCTTGACTTACTCTCTCATCTCCTGTATCTTTACTTATGTCACCTTCTCAGTGAGGCTTTCCCTGACCACACTGTATCTCCTTTCTTGCTATATAATTTGTTTGCTTCTCCTCACTAGTATGTAAGGTCTATGAGAGTAGGGATCTTTGCCTCCTTTGTTCACTGATACATCTGTGACGCTTAGAACACTGCCTGGAACATAGCGGGTGCTCCGTAAATACATGTTGAATGAGTATTTGTTGAATGAATAGTCATCTGGGAGTATGGAAAAGAGAATGGACTTTGGGAATATGAGATTGCTGACAGAACTAAAGACCCCTTTATGTATGGGTAACTTTATCATAAGCTCCAAGTGCAAAAATTGCTGCACAAAAATTGTGGAAATGTAAATTACATAGGTACTTCACGTAGACACGAGAACATGACATTTTTCGTCATAAGTAAGCCTATGTACCAATTATGAATGAAATTTCGAGTAAAGTACCTGTTACATAAATATAAGTGCTGAAGATACTGTCTGTTTCTTGATAGTTAATTTAAACGGAAAATATTCAATAGAAGCCACATCAGAACAGCAGAGTATACTGTGGAGACTCTGAAATTTTAAGGCAAGAATATCAATATTAGAAGTGTGAGTTTCATGTTTGCCCTGTCTTAGTTCAGGCTGCTATAACAAAAATACCATAGACTGAGTGGCTTAAACAACAAACATTTATTCTCAAAGATCTGGAGGCTGGGAAATCCAAGATCAAGAGACTAGCAGATCCAGGGTCTGGAAAGAGCCTGCTTCCTGGCTTGTAGACAGCAGCGTCTCCCTGTCTCTTCCATGGCCGAGAGCAGTCATCTCATCTCGTGTCCCTTCTTATAAGAGCACTAAGCCCGTTCATGAGAGCTCCACCCTCATGACCTAATTACCTTCCAAAGGCCCCACTTCCTGATACCATCATGTTAGGGATTAGGCTTCAATATATAAATTTTCTGGGGACACAAATATTCAATCTCTAGTACCCTCCTTTTGGTTTGAGTATTTCCACCACATTGACAGCTCATTCAGGCCACCCTGGCCTCTGCAAGAGGTATCTTGTTAGGTAACATATTCCTTTAACAGGAGAAAATTTGTATTCTAAAATTTGGTTTCTTAAAGGAGAAAATTTCTAATCCTAGAAGAATGGTTTTCAGCTGTTTGCTTAGTCCGAGATAAAATTTTGCCCATAGAACATGCAGTCATTTGTCTTTTGTAAATTAGGCTTATGTAAAAATTGGATAATAAAGTTCACCCAGGCCTCTTTCACCCAGGTTGAATTATGCAAGACTGTCCAGTTTCTTGTGGTGGGAGAATTATAGGTCTATTCTGCCTGTCCCCAGATGAGAAATTGACAAGCTTTATCTGTTTATAGTATTCTGTGGCTAATGAAGAACAGAGAACACGGCTTAACCACTGAGTCTAGTTCTAGTTTTTTAGAAAGATAATTTGGAGAAGAATGACTAACCACCCTTTTTTTTTTAATCCATAGCATTTTCAGCTTTTAAACACAGGGATATAGGTATGATAAAATTATACCTCTTCTTTCTTTTTTCTCAGGCTTACTCAATGCCAGATATGGCCGAGGATGGGTTGATCACAGAAGATTAGCTGTAAACAGCTTTCGCTATTTTGGATATGGCCAAAAGTCTTTTGAATCTAAAATCTTAGAAGAAACCAAATTTTTCATTGATGCTGTTGAAACATACAAAGGTAGACCGTTTGACTTTAAACAATTAATAACAAATGCTGTTTCAAACATAACCAATCTGATCATTTTTGGAGAACGATTCACCTATGAAGATACTGATTTTCAGCACATGATTGAGTTATTTAGTGAAAATGTGGAGCTAGCTGCCAGTGCCTCAGTCTTCCTGTATAATGCCTTTCCATGGATTGGCATCTTACCTTTTGGAAAACTTCAACAGCTGTTTAGAAATGCAGATGTGGTCTATGAGTTTCTCTCCAGGCTTATTGAAAAAGTTTCTGTCAACAGAAAGCCTCAGTTACCTCAGCATTTTGTTGATGCTTATTTAGATGAGATGGATCAAGGTCAAAATGACCCGTCATCTACTTTCTCCAAAGAAAACCTCATTTTCTCCGTGGGTGAGCTCATCATTGCTGGAACTGAAACTACAACCAATGTGCTACGGTGGGCTATTCTTTTCATGGCCCTTTATCCTAACATTCAAGGTGAGGATTCTCTCCATCTCAAGTCCTGTCCTTACATTTAGGGCTCACACGTGTTTGAGAGTCTTTGGCCATGTACAAAGCATTTTATACAGGAACTGCTGCTGTGATACCTAGAAGAAAAATGTTTAATAGTTATAAAGAGTTTTCAAATCTGTTTTCTTAATTCATGTGAAAACTTCTGAGGTAGGTCTTATTACGCCTGTTTTATAAATGAGGGAACTCGCTGAGTGGCTCATTTGCCCAAACTCAGCTGCTGGATGTAGCAGAGATGAGACCTGAACCCTCGTTTTTTTAATCCAAGTTTTATGCTTCACTATTTTCCTTGCTGAGAGTGATGTTACTCCAATTCTGGATTTGTTTAATTTTTATTACTTTTCATGTATTTTTCACAACAAAGTTACTCAGCGCATTGGCTACTGGTAGTACAAGATATATGGCGTATGTTTAAATCGAACTCCCAGATAATAAAAAATCTGAGTCTGGGTGTGCCTATACCCTGTTGACTTATTATAGGTTATACTTTGTTTTATCTCCAAGGGAAATTGCTTTAGATGTAATTCTAAGAATAGCATAATAACTTAAACACTTTTTCTCTGACAGGACAAGTTCAGAAAGAGATCGATTTAATTATGGGACCCAGTGGGAAGCCATCTTGGGACGACAAATGCAAAATGCCTTATACTGAGGCAGTTTTGCACGAAGTTTTAAGATTCTGTAATATAGTGCCATTAGGGATCTTCCATGCAACCTCTGAAGATACAGTTGTACGTGGTTATTCCATCCCTAAAGGCACAACAGTAATTACAAACCTTTATTCTGTACACTTTGATGAAAAGTACTGGAGAGACCCAGAAATATTCTATCCTGAGCGATTTTTGGACAGCAGTGGATATTTTGCCAAGAAGGAAGCTTTCATTCCTTTCTCCTTAGGTAAGAGCACCCTCACAGGGGCACAACTTCAGGACAGACTAGAGTGATGGTTCATCATGTGTGACTTCTTAATTTGAGGCATAATGTTGTAGAATTAAATATGCCAACTCTGAAAACGTAGCATTGATTCTTACAGGAGAGAATGGTTTAATTAGAGGTCATTAACACCAGTTTCTACTCAAAATAAAAAAGCCTTAATTTAGTAACTAGAGAGAAACTGTTGAGGAGCTCTGACTTCTGAAACTTTTTTGCTTGTAGACTTTTAGCTTGTAGTCAAAACTCATAGAGCTAGAAGTCAGTAACAGGTGGCTTGAGAAACTGAGACCCAGGGAGGGAAGTAACATCATAATGTGAAGTGAAACTAGAATCTAGCTCTCTTGGCTCCAGTTTATTATACCTCATCTCCAAAAATGTTGCTTCTGCTGTGAAAAAGTACACAGATCACAAGACCCATGGAAGATGGACTGGAAACTCTTCCTTTCTTTGGCGAAGGGGACACATTCAGTCATTTGAAATGAAATGAGCTTCTCCTGGATCTATAGAACAAACTGTCACACCTCAAATGAGATCTTTCATGGCATATCTTAGGCACTGTTGCAACGTGCAAGGGAAGTGGGGAATGAGACTTATTTTAATAAGCTTAGAAAACTCCATGACCTGACAAAAGAAGGTAAAGAAATAGGCTCTGGGAGCTGCAGTGCCAATTTCTATTCTTTGAAGTTTAAGAAAAATCCTTTAATAAACATAACTTTAAATTTCAGATTTCCTGAATGACACCCACATATTAGACGTAAATTTTGGTAAATATTGTGTATTTTGAAAAATTACTATGTCTCTCTTTTGTTCGTTTAGGGAGAAGACATTGTCTTGGAGAACAGCTGGCTCGGATGGAAATGTTCCTGTTTTTTACAGCATTGCTTCAGCGGTTTCACTTGCATTTTCCACATGAACTGGTTCCAAATCTAAAACCCAGGTTAGGCATGACATTGCAACCCCAGGCCTACCTCATCTGTGCAGAAAGACGCTGAAAGCGCCTGGCTGTTTTGTGGAACAAGGCTGTATGTTCGCCTCACCCTTGAACCTTGTTTAATCACTGTGTGTGTTTTGACAAAAGTCACAGCATCATAAAGCCAAATGAACACAGATGTGTCTTTAAAAATCATACTAACACAGTAAGCATTAGCTATGATTTTTTTCAAGCTTTTATGACTTCTAAGGTAGAATTATCTGTTGAGGAAAACAAAGGCTCAATGACAGGTATTGCTAAGAAGGGCCATTGATGTCCTAAGCAGAGCCTGATTTTTCAGCCTCTTATTAAGTACCAGGTACCTCCCATCCCTTCCTGACTCCGTCTTGCTCCTGTTCTGGGGGCTTTGCTTCCAAATCCCAATGCCAGCTCCCTTCTGGTCTGGTACTAGTTCAGTTTATTAGAGGACTAAAGGAGAAATTAGAACCTAAATAAATGAGTTTGGACTACAGAGGTATTGTAGACATAGTGGCAGATGATAGAAGAAATATCTATATATTTAATGTAGAACCTACCAGTGCTTTCAAATCTTGCTCCCTTCTATGTCTTCATAAGAATTATGTCATGCTTCCTATAAATGAGGGACTCAGTGACCCCTGAGTATCTGTCCCCGTAGCAGCAGTTCATTAGGTAGGAAATTACAATTATATATTTAAAATAAAAATGACATGTGACTATTAATTCTTTGTAGGCACGGACATTTTCTCTAGTACCACTCTTTTCCAAAACCAGTCACAGGGTTTAAAGATTGAATCCTTTTACCTTTGTGAAGTCTCTGGGAATTTCCTTCCATTACTGTTATTTTTCTAAAGATAATACTATTCAAATCTAAAGAAACATGCTTTAGATCCAGAGTAATTGTATAAATTGGGACGCTTGAGAGTGATGGGCTTGTATTAATAATTATGCCAGGAAATCAAGTGTAAACTGTGACTGTCCTGATCAAACTGGTGTGCATGTCCAACTATTTATTGTTTTTTTTACATTATTTCTTCTAAAGTTTTACATTAAGATTCATGCTCTTGTAACTTGGCTCATGAATAGTCACAGCCTCAGAGTAAATGCACATAACAATGACTTCTGTTAAGAATATCAATTTAACCTTAGTTTGACTCATCTGTTGAATATTTTCAAGTTTCTGTGTGGTAATTCAGGCGTCTTTGCATCCCTGATGCTTTAAGATGTTTCTAATTGCAAGGGGAAGATAATCCTGTGCAAATTTACTTAAATAATAACGGCAGTATGGCAGTTTTAGCGTAGGTATGACCTGGATGCTCCATGATGTAATCAAAGATCTTGTTTCTTTGCATCTCTCAATTTTGCCTTCCAGATGGTATCAGCTTTATCTTAAGGCTGGCTCATGGAAGCACATGTGTTTTTCCCACCTCTTTGTAGAGAGAGTGAGCTTGGATTGTTTCTGGGAGAGCAAGGGAACTTTTTAGATGTTCCCCTAAAACTGTTCTTTGTGTCCCATGGGTCCTAAGTAAGTTATGTCACCATCCATTGAAACTATGTCTTGTGAGTGGGATTATGGTTCACTTGGGCTGACTGCTACTGCCAGTGGTTGAGTTGGCATCCTCCAAAGTACATGTGCTACATTTGGGTGATAAACTTACCTAACAAAAATCAGGAGAGTTATGAAGAGAAGAGGAACTCCTGGCTAAGAGACTAATTACAATATGTATCTTGCTGCCCTCTGACCACCTGCTAAGCCAAGCAACTTTCCAGCCTACCTCCCTGACTCTTGACAAACGTACTCTTTCAAGTTGTTCTTTGATCTTTGCTCTTCCTTTAAAGAGAAAATCTCTCATCCTTGGCCTCCTACTTCCTGGCATATCTCCTATAAATGCCTAAGTTGAACTATACAGACTGGGGATTCTGGAGGCTTAGTGGCCTTACTGAGCAAAGCAACATAGTGAACTGGAGTAGATTATAATCAAAATTGAGGAGGCCTTATTTTGTTCTTGAATACTACCACTGTTTCTTCTAGGATGGTTAAGAACGCCATAAACCTACACAGAATGGAGAACATGCTATTTATTTTCTTGTATATAAGGAAGTGTTTATATTTTTCCTTAATCAAGTTAATGCCGACCTGACAAAAATCATAAAAGATGTAGATTCGTAACTTTTTAAAGGTGGAAGAGCTTTAATCTCAATTAATATGTTCATTTTATAGCCAAGGAAATAGGGGTTCAGACAGGGGAAGTGATTTCTCTAGTTCATAGCAGAGGCATGCCTTTTTCATCCCATATTCTTTTTATGCACACCCAATAATTTATACTATGCTTTACGATTTATAAGGTTGCTTTTCATATACTGTCAACTCTTGACTGTTTGGACCGAATTAACTGTGGTAAAAATAAAATAGTACATTTTGGAAAAACGTAAATTAACGTGGATTAGTAAGTAATCCATAATGGAAAATATTTAATTTTTAGAACTACATAGTAACAGACTATGGATCTAATACAATGGGAATGCCTTCTCTCCCATCAGCCAGTGGTGAGCTACTACTCAGAATGTTGGAAAGGTAACTTCTGATTTAAAATGGCAACACTTATTTCTTCTCTTCCAATGCCACTGAAATTATCATAAGGATAGAAAAGGGGATAAAGGCGTTGAGAATGGGGTTGGAGGGCCATGTTAGCGAGTCAGTTTTAAGTTCTAAAAGATGGAAGGCAAACGGAATAATATTGAAGGAACCACAGACAAGACCGTGCGTTGACAAAGGCTGAGGTGGAGATGAGAACTCATTCTCACAGGATAGCTATGGAGAAAATCAGCAGATAAGGAGAGGGGTGAGTAAGGACAGCAAAGCTGGAAAGAAATCAAGCTGCTGCCCCTGTCCCCACTCTGCTTTCTCTTCTTGTTTGTGCAGCTATAGAACTTGCCCCCAGTGCTGAAGTAAAAATCTAAGTAAATTGAGTACTCTGGCCAGGAGATGGTGGTGCTCCCACACAGAGATTGCTGCCCCAGATTGGCAGCCCCCTCATTTGGTCTGATTTTGACCTCAAGATCTACATCCCTCAAACCATTAATCAGGCGTGAAGGTAAGTTTCCCTCAGCCAAGCAGTGATTGGGGAAATGTCAGCAAGAGGGCTAGTGTTAAGAATTGAATATATTTAACTATGGAACTAAGATGAAAACAAAGGTGGAATAAGTGTGATGGAATAATATCGAAAGTTTTACACTCTGACTGTAGAAATAATGCATCTAACAAAAAAATGAGAGGAGAAAAGCTAGAATGTAGAATAAGCACCCTGATTGCCTCATGTATAATAGTTAGGAGTCAAAGGATATAATTTAGCACTGACAAATGAAGTAGTAGAAGTTTAAGTATATTTAAGAGTACAAGAGTAAAGAATGGTAATGTTGCCTGAAGTTGGGTAGTTGAGGACATGGAGCAAGAAGAGGAGTAAGTTGATTTTATTATTCATATAAGGGAAGCAGATACTGTCCAAAGATATTATATAAAGGTGTAAGTATAAAGATGACCACTACATCAAAAATGCAAACCTTTCTAAATGTCAGGAGAACTAAAATTAATTTTTTAGTAAAGAGCTAATAATATGAGAGAGTAAATGAAGTTCACTGTTGACACTACTGGTTTTATAAGACATGACAGATTCAAGTATTTTCTGCAAAGGACCCGCTAATGAATAATACCATTTGTCCAGCTGTGTCTTTTTATGTTCCATACATTTTTACATCCGTTTTGTGAATTTTTGTCAGAAACAGAAGATGCTGGGGCCAGCCCTGTAGCTGAGTGGTTAAGTTCGCACACTCCGCTTCAGTGGCCCGGGGTTCGCCGGTTCAGATCCTGGGCGCAGACCTACGCACCACTCATCAAGCCATGATGTGGCGACGTCCCATGGAGAGGAACTTGCATGACGTACAACTAGGATATACAACTATGTATTGGGGCTTTAGGGAGGGGGAAAAAAAAGGAAGATTGGCAAATATTGGCAACAGATGTTAGCTCAGGGCCAATCGCCTCAAAAAAAAAAAAAAAAAGAAGAAGAAGAATATCCTGATTTGCTCTACCACATAAAAGTTCAATGACTTAGCAGTGATAACATTTTATTGCAAATTTTTGAGCTCAGGGCCAAGACTGAAATTTTTCTGAGTGAGAAGAGCCACCTTCAACCACTGTTATCAAATACCGAATGGCTTTGGACATTAGCTTTTACAGCAGACTTGATTGTTCTTAATGAGTTAGACCTAAAATTATAAGACAAAACAGTTCTTATATGGAAAACAGACTGAGGTGAAGTCATTTCAACAAGAACCTAACACTTTAAATCAAAGTAATGTCAGGCTGCTTTCTGTACTTCTCTGATGCCAAAAGCTAAAACAAGAAGTGAGGCTTCCATGCCCTGAAAGACACAAGCTCCCAGCAGATGTATTTTGTGAGCTCAAGCTAAAGTTCCAGCAGCACTTTTGTGAACCTGGATGCAAGTGCAAAGGAAATTTCTGTATTTCAAAATTTATTTAACTGAGTGATTGAGGAGCTTCCACCTAACTTCAATTGCAAGTGATTAGTCTGCAAAGTATGATATGCTAAAAGGGAAATATCAGAGAATTTAATAGAATTCTATAAATGCCTTCCCAGTGATTAATATACTCAATTAAAATCCGATGCCTGTGGATTGATATCAGTATTTGGTAGTACCCATCTCTGTGAAAAGGCACTTTCAAATATGAAATATGTAAATCTCATTACAGATCAGCATTAACAGATGAACAAACCACAAACTTTGAACCCTAGTTAAGCAAACATTTCTGGAAAAAGAATTCCCTTTCATTAGTGTATCAATATTATTTTTTTAAAGTAGTTATTATAATTATATTTTGAATATCATCAATAAAAAATTGTCAGTCTTGTTATATAAGTACCTACACAATGTGCTTGGCCTGCAGAGCCTAAAATATTTACTGTCAGCCCCTTTACAAAACAGTTTGCTGATTCTGGAATTAGACAAACTTCTAGCTAACTTAATTAATCAAGAAAAAAGGAGAAATAGCATAAATACTCAAAATATGAAATGACAAGGGAGAATAATCACAGAAACAGAATTTTAATAATCATAAGAAATTGGGGCCGACCCAGTGGCTCAGCAGTTAAGTGTGCACATTCCGCTTCTCAGTGGCCCGGGGTTTGCCGGTTCAGATCCCGGGTGTGGACATGGCACCGCTTGGCAAAAGCCATGCTGTGGCAGGCATCCCACATATAAAGTAGAGGAAGATGGGCATGGATGTTAGCTCAGGGCCAGTCTTCCTCAGCAAAAAGAGCAGGATTGGCAGTAGTTAGCTCAGGGCTAACCTTCCTCAAAAAAAAAAAGAAAGGAAAAGAAAGAAGAAATTTATTTGATTTGTACAACTAAATGGGAAGAAGTTTGAAGACCTGAGTTAAATGGATAATCTCTATGAAAATATAATTTACCAGAATTGACCCTAGAAGAGATAATCTCAACAGATCAGTTTTCATAAAATAAAAAATTGCCAGGGCTGGCCCCGTGGCCTGGTGGTTATTTGGCACACTCCACTTCAGTGGCCCAGGTTTGGTTCCTGGGTACAGACCTACATCACTCGTCTACAGCCATGCTGTGGTGGCAACCCACATACAAAACAGAGGAAGACTGGCACAGATATTAGCTCAGGGCAAATCTTCCTCACAAAAAAAAAAGAAAGAAAAAGTTGCCAAAGATGTAGCCCTCAAAAAACTATTTGAGCTGTTCCAGAGCACAGAAACAAAAAGGAAACTTTTGAATGCTTTTAAATTAAAAAGGAATTAAAAAAACAACAAACATAAACCATTCCCACTTATGGCTCTCAATTTTAAAATCCTAAATAAATTATTAAGGAAAGCTCCAATGCTACATTTAAAAATTAATGTATTATGACCGAGTAGAGTTTACTCCAGGAATATGAGTGGTTCAATATTAGGAAATATTAATACTAATCATATACAGAGAAAATTAATGTGGACATCTTCATAGATGAAGGCATTTGACAAAATTCAACATTCAATAAAATACAGATTGATGGAATGAATACATGAATATATATACACCTATATAATATATAATGTGTATATATGTAAATATATGTCTATATAATATATATACTCATTCCAAATCTGATGTGGAATTATTGGAGGCATTCCTTTAAAGTTACGAACAAGAAAATGAGTCCACCATCACCACTACTGTTTTCACATTGTATTGAAGGTATTAGCCAACATAATTAGACAACATTAGATTGAAAGAATTAAGGGAAAAAAAGTCAAACTATTTCTCTTTGTAGATAATATGACTATATACCCATAGAATCCATGAGAATAAGCGAAAAGTAACATAATTCAGGGCTGGCCCGTGGCTGAGTGGTTAAGTTCGTGTGCTCTGCTTTCGCAGCTCAGGGTTTCGCAGGTTCAGATCCTGGGTGCGGACATGGCACCGCTCATCAATCCACACTGAGGCAGCATCCCACATGCCACAAGTGGAAGGACCCACAACTAAAAATATGCAACTATGTACCAGGGGGCTTTGGGAGGAAAAAGGAAAAATAAAATCTTAAAAAAAAAAAAGATAATTCAATAAAGTAACAGGATATGAAGTTAAAATACAAAAAATCAATAGCTGTTATATGTACAGCAACCATTAGTAGGTGTATGGAAGAGAAAGTGCTATTTTTCAATTCAAATAAAAATAAAATACTAGAAATAAACGTAACAAGAACATGCACAAGATGAGCAGGAAAAACATTAAAACACTCTTGAAAGAGCCAAAAGGAGACTTGGATGAATGGATAGATATCATGTTCTTGAATAAGAAGACAACACAAAGATGTCAGTTCTCCCTAGGTTAATGTATAAATTTAATGTGGTCAGGGATTTTTTTCCCCCAAAGAACTAGACAAGCTGTTTCTCAAATTCACATGAAAAAGGTAAACAAATAGCCACAAAAAGAATAGCAGTGTGAGGATTTTAGTCCCATCAGGTATTGAAATTTAAAGTTTGAACAATTAAAGTAGTGTAATGATTGCACGAATAGATAAACAGCATAGAAAAGACAGTCAGAAATAAATCCAAATATATGGAAGAATATCAAGTCTTTTTAATAAACCATATTGAGACTATTCTGTAGTCATTTGGAAAATGGTTAAAAATTTGAATCCACATCTCACAGCATATGCCGTGACATACTACCAGTGGCTCAAAAGTTTAAATGTATAAACCAAAGCCATAGGAAACATGGGTAAATTCCTCTTTAACTTTGGAATGAGGAAGCCTTTCTAACTACAATTCAAAATCCAAAATCCATAAAATAAGATTGCTACATTTTTGTAGGCTGGCTCCCCATTCTGTTGGTTTTCCTTTTCTGTTTGGTTTTGTTTAACATGATTTATTCAGATCTCTCCATATCACTACATAGAAAACGCCCTCATTCTTTATATAGCTGTATAGTATTCTATTGCGGGATATATTACAGAAACATAAAACACACAACAAAAAACAACATAAGAACAACAACATAAATCTTCTGCAAGGCAAACAACACCCTAAGTGGAAACAAGCTGGAAGAAATAAGCAAATCTTACCACAAACAACGGGCTAATCTCCTTAATATCATAAGAATACAGAAGAAAAAGTTTAACGATGCATTAGAAAACATTGGTCAATAGACATGGGCAGCTCACATACACCCCACTGTAAACATCTGAAAAGATAACTAAACCTTACTCACAGTGAAAGAAATGGAAATGGAAACTTTACTGAGAGAACATAGCTCATCTACCATATTGGCAAAAATCCTAGAATTTGATAACACACACCGTTGGCAAAGTTGGGCTGAAATATGTACTTTCGTACATGGCTGGAGAAAGTGCAAAGTCACACATTTTCTATGGAAGGGAATTTGGCAATATTTATGAAATAAGGGATTGTATTCACCTTTTGACTGAACAATTCCAATTCTTAGGAATCTCTCCTGCAGATACACTTGAACACATATGAAGGGACATAAGTGCCATGTTATTCATTGATGTATTATTTATAGTAGCAAAACAAAACAAAAAAGCATCTGTAACAACACATATCTATCAATAGAGGAATGGTAGAATAAATTATGGTATATCCTACAGTAGAGTATTATACAGCTATGTAAAGAATGAGGAGGTTTTCTACGTAGTGATATGGAAAAATCTCCAAGATAAACCATGTTAAACAAAACAAAACAAAAAAAGGAAAACCAATATACAGATTGTGGCAGCCTGCCTCCAAAAGTACCCACTATGATCCTCACCTGGTATGCACAACCTTGCCAATCAGGGCTGGTCTGTGTGACCAATAGAAAGTGATGGAAGTGATGGCGTGTGATTTCTAAGTCTTGTCTAAAGGCATTGCAGCTTTTCACCTTATCTCTTTGAGTGCTTACTCTGGGGGAAGTCAGTCACTACGCCACGATGACCCTCAAGCAGTCCTGTGGAAAGGCCCACACGGAGAGAAACAGGCCTCCCACCCATTGCCAGGATCAACTTGCCAACCATGTAGGTGAACCATCTTGAAAGCAGATCCTCCTCAAACTTTCAGATGACTATAGACCCAGCTAGCATCTCATTGTGATTGTTATCTCATTGAGTGATCCTGAGCCAGAACCGCTGAGTCAAGCCATTTCTAAATTCCCGACTCACAAAAACCACAATAAATGATTACTACTAGTGTATTTTGGGGTGATTTCTTAACATTACATAATGAATACAAAGAACAATGTATAAAATATGTTCCCTTTTTGTATGAAGTAGAGAATAAGAATATCTGTGTGTGTATAAATACATGGTATGCACTTATTTGAATAAAAAGCACTAGATGGATTAATATGAAACTAATGAAAATGGTCATTTCTAGGGGACTGAGAGAAAAGGTAAATAAGGATGGGGTGGAAGTGAGACGTCATAGTGTGTTCATCATATTAAAATTTTTATTATATTTTAGTAATTGTATTCATTTATATATAATATATAATAAAAATATAGTAAATATATACATGAATAGAATTGAAACCACAAAAAAATCGAAGATATATTTTAGGCTCCCAGGTAGTGCTGTCCCCCTAGTAGTGGCTGAAAGATATATTTTTTAAAATTAATTTTTTTTTTTTTTTTACAAAATACTACTACCCAGATTAAGTTGGAAGCTCTGAGGATACCTAGGCATGGGAGTTTTTAAAGGTCCTGAATGATTTTAATTTGCAGCTTATGTAAAGAAACACTGTCCTAGGAGAAGCTCTTCTCCAGCTTTCCAAAACTGACACAAGCAGTAATAGAAAATCTAAATAGTTCTATAACTCATAAAGAAATTGAATTCATAATTTTTTTAAATGTCTACAAAGAAAATTCTAGGTCTAAATGAATTCACCACTGAATTCTAATAACAATCTTAAACACTTCTAGAGAATAGGAAAAGAAGGCATACTGCCCAACTGAGTTTTTTCATGCTAGGATAATTTTGATACCAAATGCATGTCTGTATAAAGAAAGGAAAATTATAAGCCAAGCTCACTCATGAACACAGATGCAAAAAATTATATAACACATGCATACCATATTTCCTCTTAGAAGGACACCAGGCAGAGTTGATTAGGGCCCCCACAGCAGCCTCATTTTTAGTTACCTGTTTAAAGGCCCTGCCTCCAAATATCGTCACATTCTGAGGTACGAGGGGTTAGGACTTCAACATACGAATTTGAAGGGAGACAGTTAAGCCCATAACAACAAGGTAAGGAAGAATTATGGAGCCAAGCTCTAAAGGAAGGAAGACACCTGGAGAAGTGATCTTGAATGTCCCACTTATTTTCTCCTAGAGTTGGGAACCACTTCTGGAGAGGCACTTCTCTGAGAGGCTGAGAAGTTAAGCACAGTTTTTGATAGATTTGCAGAGCCAGGAGCCAAAAAATTGGAGAATATGGCCTAACAGGGGACCTTTAAAGTAGACCCTCAGAGTAAGAGTGATAAAATGGGCTTCACTGAAATTGAAACCCAGCTTTGAATTGCCTCAGTCCCTCATTGGATTAAGGTGATTCAAGATTGCTAATACTAATGCCCCAGCAGCCTTCCAGAGGCAAACAGAGTCTCTCTGAAGGAAGATAAAAATCCCAGGCCCCAAATATTTCTTCAGTTTTTTCGTATACAGTGTTGGCACTCAACAATAACTAGCATTCAAAGAGACAAGATATTGACTGAAACCAAAAGAAACAATAGCCAACAGAAAGAGACCTTCAGCAGATCCAGATAATAGAGTTGATAGCTGCACACTTTACAATAAACATGCTCAATATGTGTGTGTCGGCCACTCTCAGTGCTTTGCCAGGCTCTATTCACTAGGCAGAATGACTCACTCCAGCTCTCCCCATCCCCAAGTGTTAGCTGCTCATATCCTTCCCCAGGAGACTTGCCCTCCGTTGATGGGGTCATCTCTCCTGAAATTCCTAGGAGGTTAGCCTGGACCCCCCACCCCATCCTCACCCTGGAAGACAATAACTGACTAATCCAGAAATTTTTCTAAGTCACACACTCACCCCCTTGCCTCAAGGAGGACAATGGCATGATGCTGTTGGTGCTCCAGAGCGCCAGCCTATAGGATCAGGTGGAGACTTCAGCTACATCAACATCTGGGGCTTCTTCCCGTGCCCTGTCCTGCTCCTCTCGCTCACAGGTTTTATCTAAGAACAAGCATCCCTCGCCCAGCCTCTGCTTCTAGGCAACCTAATATGTTTAAGATTGAGAAATTCATCAGAGAATTGAAAATCTTAAGAAAAATCAAATAGAAATTCTAAAACTGAACCATAAATTGAATTTAAGAACTTAGTGGATGAATTTTATAGCAGATTGGACACAGCTGAAACGTAGTGAAGAAACCAACTGGAATTAAGCACAGAGAGATTTAAAAAAAAAAAAAAAAGGAGTGTCAGAGACCTAGGAGATATAATGTTAAGATGTAGCATTTACATACTTGAATACCCAGAAGAAGGAAAGAAAGAATGGGACAGAAGTAATATTTGAAGATCTGATGACTGAGAATTTTCCAAAACTGATGAAAGACATCAAGCCAGGCATTCAAGAAGCCCTATGAATCCCATGCAGGGCAAACAGGAAGAAAATCACTTTAAAGCAACAAGACTGATAGCTAACTTCACAGTAGAGACAATGGCAAGCCAGAAGACTAAAGCATGATAATTAACCGAGAACATTACGCTCAGCCTTGATAACCTTCACTCCAGAAGGTGAAAGACATTCAGGCAAAGAGAAGTCAGCTGAGTGGCTGTCTTTAGCAGGAAGAAGAAAGGACTGTGATTGGGAAGAGGCATGTGAGGGCTTCTGGGGAGACAGCAGTGTTTGCTGTATAATGGTGTTTATTTTTATTTTGCTGTGTATATCTTCTGTATATTTCACAAAGATGTTGAAAAATTTCACTTGTACATATTTTTTAATGTAAAAATATTCCATTTATGAATTATCTTCTAAAGCAGATAAGCTTCTATACTGAATGAAGAATACTGAATATTCCTGAAATATTGCATATTGTAATGATTAATACAAGGTTTGCAATTATTGTGATTTATAAGAAATATATATTTGGTCATTCAGATGACCAAAATTTATTTCTCATATATATTTGGTCTTCATCCACAGATCCTGGCTCACAGTTCCCAAACCTTTGGGAATTTCCTGAGTGATAAGAGCAGTGGGAACATTTTTTATTATATTTGGTCTCTTGTCCTCAGTTCCTGAAAAAATACTTCAGAGCCATAAAGGTGAAATGAGCATCTCATTATTCATAACAGCCCCTTTCCACTACAGCTGGGTTTATGTTAATGAGATGACTTTTGGAAAGCACCTGAGGATGGGGCCTAGTTGTCAGGGGCATCAACCATGGTTAGAGGATTGGAACTTTCACTCCACCCTGTGATTTCCAGGAGGCGAGAGGGGCTGGAGGTCGAATCAGTCACCAATGGCCAATGATTTAATCAGTCATGCCTGTGTAACGAAGCCGCCATGAAATCCCAAAAGGAGAGCTTTGGAGAGCTTTCAGGTTGGTGAACCAGAGCACTTACGCACGCCACTGTGCCAGGCCCAGACTCCATGAGGACAGAAGCTCCTTTGTTCAGCACCTTGCCCTCTGTATCTCTTCATCTGGCTGTTGGTTCATATCTTTTAATATCCTCTGTAATAAACTGGTAATCTAGTGAGAAAATGGGTTTCATAAGGCCTGTGAGCCACTCTAGCAAATCAATTGAACCCAGAAAGGGGGTCATGGAAACCTCTGGTTTATAGCCAGTCGGTCAGAGGTACAGGTAGCAACCTGGACTTGGCAACTGGGGTCTGAAGTCCAAGTGGGTCCTGGAACCTCCAGTCTGTAGCCGGTCAGTCAGTGATTGGCATTTGAAGCAGAGGGCAGTGTTGTTGGACTGAGCCCTTAACCTTGGGAAGGAATCTGATGCTTTCTCCAGTAAATAGTGTCAGAATTGAGTTGAATTGTAGGACACCCAGCTGGTATCAGAGAATTGATTGTTGGTGGTGTGGGGAAACCACACTTCCACATTGGAATTGGTTTCAGAACCCTTAGGTTTTTTTGTTTTTGTTTTTGCTGAGGAAGATTTGCCCTAAGCTAACATCCACTGCCAATCTTCCTCTTGTCTGTATGTGAGCCACCACCACAGCATGGCCACTGACAGACGAGTTCTGTAGGTCTGCACCCAGGAACCAAACCCAGGCTGCCGAAGTGGAGTGTGCTAAACTTAACCACTAGGCAACTGGGCTGGCCCACAGAACCCTTAGTTTTAATTTTAAAAATAAAAAAGTTAACATTTGAAAATTGACATTTCTTGTAAAAATCTGCATTTTCAGCTTTTCTTTAAAAAAATGTGAAGTTCTATCAGTACCAGGCTGGCATTTTTGAATGGTGAAAAACAATTGGAGCTGAGTTGTGGCTTTTTACATGACATATACATATGTGCTACACCAAGTCCACATCATTAATTTACAATTTCTCTCTGGTCTTGTGGGTATTTAAATACGTGGCCCCCACTTGGAACATTTGAAAAAGGCTCTCACTTTGTCTCCCCTGTGAATCTTTGCTTCTACAGGCTAAATATCCACCTTCTTTATATGGTTTGATTCTTAGCACTCTTCTCTGGACCTCTTTTTATTTACCAATGTTCCTTTTAAAATATAACATCTGACTATCTCAGAATGGGGGGGATGCAGACAGGGTATTTTGAGGAATGCAATTTAAGACACTGCCTTTTTTTTTTTTAACCAGAGAAACATACTTGTAGTAATTGACAACAGCTCCCAGGGTTTTATCATTAGAGGTCTCTTTAAACCAGCCCTTTCTGGTTTATCCTTCCTTTACTGAGAGCAGATATTTGAACTTAAATGCAAGGAATCATATTAAGTCTTCTTGAATTTCATCTTAATGGTGGATTTTTCATATTTTTTGGGATCTTCTATGTCCTCACTCAGGTGGATAATACTGAAACAGGTATTAAGGGAAAATAGACTGAGAGAAAGCGTTAGCAACCAGGCGCCCACTTAACTGTCTTCCTGATGAAATTAACTGTGAATATCCTCTTTAAAAGCTTTCCTTAAAAAAGCAGGGAACCACCAGCTGGAAATTTTGACTGTGTGAAGCCTCTTTGAGAGAATTAGTGTGAGTCTGGGATCCTGAACTTGGGGACCATTTCCAAACTAAAATTGGTAACAGAAGAATTTGATGCTGTTCTATAAAAATGCAGTAGAAATTTGTATCCTGATAGTATATGACAAAGGTGCTAAACTTTCTGTTAATTCTAAAAATTTTAATCTTTTTTCTCAAAATTCTTTGGAATTTTCTATTAGTCATATCATCTTTAAATGACGACAGTTTTATTTCTTTTCCTTACTACTCTAGTTAGAACCTCCAGTACAGTGTTGATGAAAAGTGACGATAGTGAACATTCTTGGCTGTTCAAAGGAATGAATAACTTAATCTCCTCATTAAATATGACATTTACTGTAGTTTCTTTTGTTCATACCCCCAAAACTTAAGTTCCCTCTATTCTAGATTTGTCATTTTTTCCTTCCCTTCCTTCTTTCTTTCCTTCCTATTTTCTTTCTCTCTTAAATGATGAATGGGTGACTTTTATCACTTGTTTGCATCTGTTGAGATGACTATTCTTTTCTCTCCTTTAACTGGTTAATGTAATTAATATCATTAATCACATTCTGATGGTAATCTCCCCTTGCATTCCTGGGATAAACCCAACTTGCAAATATATTATTTAGGAATTTTGCATCTGAGTCACGAATAAGATTGGCCTATAATTTTTTCTTTCTTATCTTCTTAGTTAGGTTTGATAGCAGAGTAATAGTAGCCTGTAGAATGTTGTCAGCATTCCTTTTTTGGATATAATCTGGAATACTTCATAAGAAATTGGAATGCTCAGTTCCTTAACTGTTTGTAGAATTTGCTCATAAAGTCATCGTGACTTCATGAGTTTTTTGTGGATAGATTTTAACTACTGATGTAATTTGTTTTATTGATTATAGGCTTATTTGGGATTTCTAACTCTTTTGGGGTGAATTTTGGTAAGTTACCTTTTTGTAGTTTTTCCTTTTGCCTCAGTTTTCATGTTTATTGGCATAAGGTTGTTGAAAATATTCTTTTATCTTCCTAATCCAGACGTTTTTCATTCCTAATATCAATATTTGAGCTTTTTTTTTTCTTAACTGCACGAGTTTTGTCTTTCAGTTTGTCTTTTGGGTTTGTCTTGCTTTTTTATTGTGTTGTTTTCTATTTCATTCTTTCTCTTCTTTATTCTGTCATTTTTTTTTGTGGGTTTTTTCCTACATTCTGTGTTTTTTGTATGTTTGTTTGTTTATAAACAGAAGCTGACTTCTCACAGTTCCAGAAGCTGGAAGTCTGACATCAGGTGCCGGCATAATTGGGTTCTGGTGAGAACCCTCTTCCAGGTTGCATACTGCTGACTTCTCATTGTACTCTCACATGGCGGAACGGGGTGAGGGAGTTCTTTGGGGTTCATTTTTAAGGGGACTGATCCCATTCATGAGGGCTCCATCCTCCTATTTCCCAAAGGCCCCACTTCCAAGCACCATCATGTTGGGGATTAGGTTTCAACATATGAATTTGGGGGAGCACCCAAAAATTCAGTCCATTGCTATGACCTTATAAATCTAATATCCCTGCCATCTGATGGTGTGGTTCACAGTTCTTAATCTTGGTTTCTTAGTTTACTAGTTCAAATTCTTGAGGAGGAATGTGGTGGGGTCAAGTGGTTCCAACATGGCAGTCTAAATCACACAGAGACTGAGAACTTTTCCCAGAAAGGGAAGGTAGTCAACCAAACCTTTCCATTGTGCACCTCCCATTCAATCCTCAGATTGTCTCAGTGTTCCCTCCAGAGGGTTAAGGCACTGTAGGTATTACTGTCTGCCTTTCTCCTGCCAGGCTCTGCTGTAGGCAAGAGGGACCTGCACTGGCAAGCTCAGTCCCACTCGTTTCTGGAATCAATCTACACAGTGTTGATAGTACATTGAGTGCCCTGTGTCTGCCAGTGGGTGGGGTCTAGAAATTAGTCTGGCAGCCATAAGCAGCAAGTGTCTACCATGCTGGTCTCCCCACTACCTCTCACTAGGTCTTTCTTTTTAAATTGAGATATACTTGACATATAACGTATTAGTTTCAGATGTACAACATAAAGATTTGATTTTTATATATTGCAAAATGATCACCACAATAAGTCTAGTTAACATCCATCACCATATGTAGTTACCAAGTATTTTTCTTGTGATGAGAACTTTTAAGATTTACTCTTGGCAACTTTCAAATATACAATACAATATTCTTAACTATAGTCACCGTGCTATACATGACATCCCCAGGACTTATTTATTTCCTAAGTAGAAGTTTATACCTTTTGACCCTCTTCACCCGTTTTGCCCTTGCCATGCTCCCTCCCCGCCTCTGCCAACAACCAAGGTTTCCTCTGTATCTATGAGTTTGGGGTTAGCTTTTGTTTGTTTTAGATTCCATCTGTCAGTGAAATCATACAGTATTTGTCTTACTCTATCTGACATTTCACTTAGCCTACGGCCCTCAAGGTCCATCCATGTTGTCACAAATGGAAAAACCTGCGAACCCCAGGCTGTTGAAGTGGAGCGCATGAACTTAACCACTATGCCACCGGGCTGGCTCCTCATTTATTCCATTTTTCTTGTTTTTCTTTTCTTTTTTCCCCCTACTGGTTTAGAAGATACACACTTTATTTTATAAATTTAGTAGTTCCCATTGAAATTTTAGCATACATATATAATTTAACAAAGTCTAAAGTTAATATCTTAGTCTGTTTCCTAAACTAGACAAGACCCTTAAACAACTTTAATTACTTCTGATTTACATGCTCTTATTATCCGGGATGTTTTTTTAAGCCCCATAAAATAATTATTTTTAGTTCCTATAAAGAATGATTGTTTAGATTTACCTAGTTGTTTATTAATTTGCTTACTTTTCCTTCTTGCATCTCAGATCTTCCCGGTAGGGTCATTTTTCTTCTTACTAAAGTATATGCTTCAAAATCAAGGATTCTTATAAAAATAAACAGAAAAAGCCAACAGCATCAGCAAAGTGATGAGAATAGCAGGAAACAGCCTTAAAATCATGAAATAACTTTAAAAAGTAGACTTTTATGGATAAACATGTGTCATTAAGCACATAGCTATTTTATAGCACTAAAAGATTAATTCTAAGACCAGTGACTTAAAACAAAATTCATGATGAAAATTATTATGTTGAGGTACATTCCCTCTATACCCACTTTGTTGAGAGTATTTTTATCATAAATAGATGTTGAATTTTGTCAAATGCTTTTTCTGCACCTATTGAGATGATCATGATTTTTATCCTTCATTTTGTTAATAATGTGGTATATCACCTTGATGGATTTGTGGAGGTTGACCCAGCCATGCATCCCTGGAATAAATCCCACTCGATCATTTTAATGTATGGTTAGATTAGATTGGCTAATATTTTGTTGAGGATTTTTGCAGCTGTATTCATCAGGGATATTGGCCTATAATTTTCTTGTGGCATCCTTGTCTGCTTTTGGTATTAAGGCGATGCTGGCCTCATAAAATGAGTTTGGAAGAGTGTCCTCCTTTTCTATTTTTTGGAAAAAACGCGTGAAGGGAGTCAAAAGTTTAAAAAAAAAAAAAAGCATAGGTCTGTTTTTCCTGAGCATATTGAGGCTTTCACAGATTATTTCTGCTTTTTTAATCTTTGCACTCACAGGGATCGTCCCCTGTGGTCCTAAAGGAAAAAAAATAAATTATAATAATTAAGCTGATTCAGTAGTAATCGAAATTGGATCTGCAGTATGGCTTATAGCAATTTCTCAAGTAAGATTCCATCTAATAGCACTATATATACTTAATATTCTCTCACATTCATTTACAACTTATGAATTTAGGTTTCAGTAAGGGTACATTTTAGTGTTTCTTTGGGCTATTTTAATGTCAGTTATTAGAAAGGCTTAAATCAGTTAAGGGTTAAATTATTTTAAAATGAGTTCACAGCAATAGTATTTTTAATAGAATACAAACATGCTCTTTTTGAGAAAATAAAAATATATACTAAACAACCCCAATACAAAATTTTAATAAAACAATAGAAAGTAAGGAAATTTGTAGGGTCTCATTATGCACACATGGGTGAATTTATACACATATATGTCTTTTGCAGGAGAGGAAGCAATAGCAGAAAAATACTTATGCAGGATGCAGAATGCACTTTAGAGAAATAGAAGCACAGGATATATATAAGTAAAAACTCAATAAATTAGTTAAAATTTTATTACTCAGTAAAGTGGGACCAGTTTACAAATGATGTGGCAATGGTAGCAAAAGTGGCAGGAAGGAACTCAGCACTCAACATGTCTAATAAATAAAGCTTAGTGATTCATTAAATATTATGATACTATACAGGATGAAAACTTCCAACACTTCCATAGATCTTTAATTTATATCTTTCAGATAAGCCAAATATTCTAGGTAGGTAAGAAAGTACCTGCTGATATCATACTTTAAAGGAATTACCTTGGAAAATTAATGGTTTCACTGTCTGCAAAACCTGAATAAATCCAAAATATAATACGGTCTCCAAGAATAATGGAAAATATTAATCTATCATCTTGCTCTCATTTTGGCTGCACTTTGTGTCTTCAAATATTTTTCACAACTAGTATACATATCTGCAGCCTAACAAGTTTATAAACATTGTAAATATGGTCCATTTTCTTTGCAATTATCCTAATGTGCTTTTGTGTGAAATGATTCACTAAAATATTTAGATTTGTTATCTAAAAGGTAAATGGGTATTCCCACCATTTACTTTATCTCAGAAATTAGACTTGCAGAAGTATTGAGTAGTCATGTCATGTAGTCTCGAGGCAGAAGGAAATTAACAGAAAGGTGAACATCAGTTTTACAGTAACTAAACACGTGACACCTAAGATATGGGTCTCAAGATAAGCACATATTCCAATTATTTATTCAATGTATGTGTCCCTTAGAGCTCACACTATTTCTTTTGCTTTTTTATCTTTGATAGGATTAGTTTCATTTGATTTTTGTGTTAAGGCAAAAGACAGACATCTCCTTTTCCTTGGCTTTAATTAGTTTCAAATTTATCTAAGAAGAGAAAAAATAATGCTCATTTCATAAAAGATTAACATTAATATTAGGACAGTTTTTTTTCTTCTGACAAATCTGTGCTGTGTTTATACTAACTGTTTAAAAATACTAATCCTGAGCAAGAGAAAAATAAGAATAGTTTTGACTAAAGAATAAAATTCCTTCGTTGTTAAACCTAAACAGCTTTAAAATTCTACATAGAATGTAAAGTCAGTAAGACTGGAATTCATACTTCTGATGTCCATGGCAAACCTGAATACTCTGAGCAGAAATAAAACACTCATAGTAGATAATACACAACAGTAAAAAGCATCAGAAATTGATGCACCTGGATTTTGTTAAATATAACAAAGGCCACTCAGTCCTTCACGGATAACCCTAGCTGGGAGAACAGCACTGAACAGTGTATTGCATTGAACAGTTCCCTCAGAAAGGCAACACTGGGTTCCTTTTTAGATAGGCACAGACTTTTTTTTCAAAATATTCAAAGACATAAAAGACACATTTGGAAATATAATATGAATCCTGTTTTCATGAAGGCAAAAAGTTCTGGCCACTTTGGAAACCAAAGTAAATCACTTGAGCTTTTAGTTATAGCTACCTCTCATGAAAACGAAGAGCTTACTACCCTGCAAAGCAGTGTTATGACAAAGTATTTATACACCAGTGAAGGCCATTAAGGACTTTGCAACATGAGTCAACTGAAGCCAAGCTCTAAGGCTTTCCTAGTTCACCTGGTGAAAGTGCACAGGAAACCGCCGGCACAGCAAGGATCCTCTCACAGTACGGAGGCCTGTCCACGTAGGAAGGTCCGTTGAAAGTCAGCACAGTGGACACTAGGCAATGATTTCTGACACTGGGCACAGCCCTTGGCTTCTTCAATATGTCTTTTCTTTTATTCAAACTGTCTCTCTTCCTCTTCATCTGCTTCTTCAATGACCTGAATCTCATCTGCTTGAGGTAGGGAAGAATTCTCCACCTGCAGTTTATTCCCATCAGATTTACATTTCTCTTCTTCCTCTATGATTTCCTTCCATATCTTGTGGTTTTCCGCGAGGTGATGCATTAGCTGACAAAATATTCGCCGTCTGCCTTTCCTTCTTTGTGGTTCTGTGAAGTTTAAAACAAATATATTCTAATCATAGCAATATGATTCAATCATTCACTCAACAAATATCTGAGTGCCTGTCATATTCCAGGCACTTATCTAAGCACTGGAATTACAGTTGTAAACAATAAGATAAAAATAACTCCTGTACTATGGAGCTCACATTCTAGGGGGAAAGACCTAGGTAAGCAAATAAAGAAGCAAAACATAAGTATGTTAGATGGTGTTAAGTATTATGGATAAAAATAAAGTGGAGCAGGGGATTAGGGAAGACTGAGCAGGGGAGGAGTGGAGGGGAGAGGAGGATAGTAGTGAAATTTCAAATGATAAATAATAGTGCAAAGTTAAAAACCAACATTTTAAGAATTTTTATGTATTAAACACAATTATCAAAATTTTGAGTATAAATAATTTTTAGAAGCCAGCCAACTTTCCCAAGTTGATGATCAGATGTGATGGCATAAGATTATTCTTCACTGGGCTAATCCTGAATATACGTGTGTGAGTGTGAGTGTGTGTGTGTGTGTGTGGGCGGGGGGTTCTTTGTAGTTAACGTGTTCTGATTTATAGCATGCTTGAAAAACAAAAAAATAATTAGATATAACTTTAAAGAGCAAATAACTGATTTCATTTACAGTTACAAAGGTGGCAAATGTTTCTTTTTCATTTTCCATTTATATTCATTGCTTTATATAGAAAAATATGTCCCTACATTTGGTAATTCAATTCAATGCCACAAAACTTGGTTCTCCTCTTAGAGTCAGGGAACGTATATTTTCCTCTTCTCCCAACTGGTTTGATCCATTTCCCAAGTCTGTGTGAAGGGCATATGAGCGGGTTACTTTGGAACTTGTGCTCTCAACTGCCTTGTGGGATTGGGGGAGGGTGGTGTGAGGAGGGGTGAGGCGAAGGAGGACTAGGCACTAGGACCCACCACCTCACATATGCTCAGAGGTGGTGACAGCCCTACCTGGGATGAACAGGTGGACCCTGCTGAGGAGCACTGGCTGGAGGCAACGCCTCAGGAGATGCGCTTTAACCAAGAATGCTTGTTGTGTGACAGCATTAGCAAGGCACCCAGCACACAGCAGTTACTCAAAACGAGACAGTAGTTAAGATATGACTACTGAATCTGTATCTTAGGAACAAAGATCCAAATCCAAATTAAATGGACATTTGCAGTTAATAACGTTAAAGAAATTATAGCATCCCTATATTCTTACTAGGATTTAGATTGTCTTCTATTTCTTCTTCGTCTGTATCTAATTCTTCACCATCTTCTTCTTCATAACAACTTTCAGCATCATCCTCCTCTTCTGCTTCTATCCACTGACCCGGTAGCAAACCAGCAGCATCATAGGAGTTACACAAGGGACCCACTATGTGGGTGATAAAAGATTCTTGGAGTTTTGCTAGTTGAGGAGAAGAGCGATCCATGAAGGGACTGATGGGCAGACCAAGATTTGCTTCTTCATCTCCCTGATCATTTTAAAAAGGAAAGTACATTTTTAACTATTGAATGAACAACCACTGCGCTTTCCTGTTAAAATTATTTTAAATAAGCATAGTCTGCATCAAAATAATTTGTACAAAGAAGTGTCAATGAATCTAATTACTCTATCATTTCAACTGTAAGAATTTCTCTAATATTTGAGAAATCCTAAACAAGACTTTATTCTCACTCTCCACCAGTCAACCAGTATGGTTGATATTTAGTTAACAAGTAAAATATACATCTTCTAAAATAAGTATCAGAAAGTTTACTAATAACCTACAAAATTCTATAATGTCAAATATAGATTCTCTTTTCCTGGGGGAGATGGTATAATGGAAACATTTTGTTATAGCTGTACTTCAAATGTACAGAGTTGAATTTTGCAAATGTTTTTCAAGCCCCTCCCCCTTTTTGTAACAGCAGAACCCTTTAATGAATCTAAATCAGAAAACCCACTATGTAAATCATAGAAGTAGAGCTTCTGCAGTTGAGGTGAGGATTCTGGGCCCAGAGCCCCACCTGCCTGCCCCATGACACCCTCCCACTGTGGCCTAGGGGGTTCTGGAGAGCACAATTTGAGATGAGACAGATGTGGCTTCAAAACCTGCTTTTGACACCTGTTACCTGTGTGGTGGTGGGCAAGCTCTGTGCTCAATTTGTGTGTAAAATCTGAATAATAATCTACCTTACAGGGTTGCTACAAGGATGAAAAGCAATATTATGGAAGTTTTTAGCACGGTGCTGAGCATTCCCCAAATGCTACTATTAACATTTTAGTGTCTAGTGTCTCCCTCGCGGGGCATGCATACTCTCCACAATGCACAAATTCTGCGGGCAAGCGGTGTCTCTCTTGGAGAGCCAACACAGCCCTGAGGAAACAACCAGAAACTGTCCCTGTGATTAACTGTCCCATGATTAAAAAATCTTCTATGACAATCTTCTATGAGGAAGAAAACTATTAATGTTTAAAAAAAAAACAGTTGAGTTTATCCACAGGACTCTATGATTTCATAAGTTTGGCTTTTTAAAATTTCTTTTAGGGGTTTGGCTATTCTAAGCCCATGGCAATTAAATGGCTATCGAGGTATAAAAATAGTTTAATGAGGATGATAAAAAGAGAAAAAGTTGGGCAGGGTTAGAATTTTGCATCCATATCTGAAGGAAGTTTAATAGTTCCGATTAGGGATGACTAGGACTTTCACATAGAGTAGTACGGTTAACCTTCACGACAACTCTGCATGGTTGGGTGTCACATGACATTTTTCTTTGACGTATGAATAATGAAACCTAGAAAGATTAAGTGAAACTGTCTGAAATGATATATTGTTTTTAGTGATAGATCTGGAATTATAATCGCTAACATTTCTTGAACACTTATGAGTCAGGAACTGTTCTAAGAACTTTATATATTAATGTATTAATTGATTTAATCCTCACAGTGACTTTATGGGTACCATCAATATTCCTATTTTATCAACGAGGAAACTGAGGCACAGAGAGGTTAAGTAACTTACCCAAGATCACATTGCTGGTAAGGAAGAGGAGCCAGGATTCAACCTCAGGCTTGGCTTCTAAGTTAGCTTAATAAGAATTAATTCTATATACTTTAAAAATAGTTATATCATAAATTGAGTCTAAAGGAACTTTTCTAATGTTATTTCACTGAATTAGTAAGTTTTCTAAAATTGGCATGTACTAGTACTTTGTTATTACCTCTGTTTGTACAGATAATATAAAGATGGCATTTTCCTTAGCATAAAATTCCTTTGTGAACATGAAATCTACTGGAGAGCTCTGAGGCAGGCTTCAATTATCTTTGAGAATGAGGATGGGAATATGCAAACTGTATACTGCAATCTACAAGTTAGGTAAATATTTATAATAATTTATTACCCAAAATTACATATAATTTAGTTCACATATCAGAACAGTAAAATGCTAATAATCTTGGAATACTTATCTATTTCCATGATTATACAGTATGATATTGTGTAAATTGCAAACAGCAGAGTATATATTATGTGTTGGGATGTTCAGCTGAGGTGAAAGACACCACACATTTACTGGTCATTCAATACAATCTGGGGGTGACAAGGTCTAACAGGTAAGTGTGTATGGTTTACGGGCTCAACTTCATCACTCCTGCGGGAATAGCAGCTCCTGGTAAGAAAGCACTTCACAAAGCCCTCACTTGGTAGACATCTTGATTGTCCCTGATTTTAGGGGCAACAAGGATTCTGAAGGAATGCAATTCCAAAGTCAAGTTGATGTATTTGACATTTTGGAGATAGGAAATGTTAGGCTTTTGGGGAAATCAGTATACTTCTACATTGTATGGAGCATCAAAACTGGACAAAAAATGGTACAGATTCCTCAAAGTAGTAGAATTATTTTAAGGACAAGATTTTAAAACATATGAAAAAAGAAAAGAGCATGTTTATATTGTTGAACCCTTAAAAACCACTAAGTTTGTACTCTGTCCCCATTTCTAGCCCTCTAATTTCTCATCCCCTGCCAGGACTTTTACCCAGTTGATAATTTCTAAGGCAGTCTTTCTAAAACTGACTTGAAAATGGGCTGATATTTTTAAAATATAATCTAAGTATACCCTGAATCAATTAAAAATAATTTCATTTAGAAATAAATTATCCTAGGTGATAGGCTCTCAGGGTTGAGAGGGACCTTGGAATCATAACGTAGTCTATCCTTCCCTCTAGACTCAAGAGTACATTCAACCCACACCAGAGAGGCAATAAGTTATTTTTTGTTGTTTTAAATTTTAAGAGCAAAGGCAAAAAGAGCTGAGAAAATACTAAGACCAGAGCAAATGCAACAATTTCTAACCATTTTTGGTCAAAGCAACTCGGGTTTCAAACATTCAGTGCACCTATCCAAATCCCAATGAGTAGTGTCTTCAGATGGTAGCTCTTAAAAATCCCACCGACCTCATGTTTCAACTTACCTGCTCGTAAAATTCATTGACAATGCCTTCTGTCCATTTCAAATGCAAGTCCCGAACTTTTGCTGGGCCATTTATGTCTGCCAATTTGATGCACACCTGGCATACCAGGAGGCGATCATTTTCATTACTCCATTCTATACCATTACTATTTACATCATTGGCCTATTTTGGAAAAACAGAATTATTTTAGGTTCTGACGGCACAAGAGTTTTGGTTTTGTTTTCTATTGTATTCTGTTATTTTTTTTATACCAAATTATCTTAAAACTGTTTCCTGTCTAAGTAACAGGAAGGAATTTCAAGAAATGCTTCTTTTAATCAGTTTGTGCCATAACATGAATCTCTATGGGTTATATTTTCCTTTGAATTGTCATTATAATTTTGTTTCAATGGAAGCAGAGCGTTATAAAAACATAAGCCATGGTTTGTTTCAATATTTGTGATTACCACAGAGAATTGTAATTTGTTTGTGTATATATATTACATATTATATGGATATGCAAAACATCGATAAATCATATAAGAATTGTAACTATTTCTTCCTCAAAAAAAATCACTTAAGGATCTAAGGAAAAGTTGGGTTTAGCTGTGAAAGGCAACATGATATCGTTGAAAGAACATAAGTCTTAGAAGCTGATCCCTCTAGTTTTAAATCCTGACTCATAATGATTTACAATTCACTGTGTAACACTGGAAAAATTACGTAATCTTCTTGAATCTAAAACTTTCTTCACCTATAAAATAGGAAAAGTAATACCAATTTAGCCATATTACCATAAGGATTAACAAATGAAAAATGCCTAGCTCATAGTAAATGCTAAATAAATGCTAACACTGTTATATAAATAAATGGTAATTATCATCATTAATTAGGCAAATCAATATGCCTTTCAAAACTCAAATTTCCTCTTGTACAAAATGAAGTGAATGGGCCAGATCAGTGACTTTGGAACTTTAGTGTGATGGTAGGTTTTTGGTACCAAACTCTTGTGAAAGGAAAATTTATGTACACTACCACTATAGAAAACACTCAAAAGGAGAGCTCTTTTGATTGAAACTGTGTGGGCGGTCCAGAGCCTCACTCACTTGGTATTTTCCTGAGAGACTACAGAACACAAGTCTCTGAGGAACACAGACACAAAAGGATTGGGCTAGATAATCTTTCACCTGTAAAAACTTCTATTACTCCCACTTAAGCACTTAAAAGAATTTTTTAAATTAAATTAAAAGTTAATAGAGCTATACAACTACAAAATAATTTGAGGCATACTGATTTCTTGCTGATTTTTTGTAAGCATTTTATTAATACCATGACAGCAACATATAAAGGGTCTCCTTCCAGGGGCTTAAATCTAGTACTCCTTTGTCACCAGTTCCTCTACCCTGAAGGCACACCTTCCTGTAGGTCACAAACCTCATCAAGAAAACAAGAGCTTCCTGCCAGCAAGAGGGGGCATCCTTCTCTCAGGAACCTCAGGCAGCGGTTCGCAACTTTAGGACCACTCTCACAGAGGGCAGTGATCCTCATAGTGAACGTGGGTTCAGTGAGGGAGGGTCTTCAACCTGTTGTTTCCTTATTCTTCACTAGCGCAACTGCACATAGTGGGCAATGCCAATAAACAGCTGGTCAAAGATGCGTTATTCTCAAGCTGAAGACTAGGGAGTACGTCTCTCTCACACCAGCCAGGGAGACACTAATAAAGAAAGTGTAAGAGGTACAGCGAAGTAGGCATAACTGGCTTCTTAGAAACACAACTTTACCATCATAAAATGTCTTACTTGGCACTGTGCACAATTTTCTCAAATCTGCCCCTAAAAGCTCTTGACATAATTAACTGGAGTGTCACTGTGTAAAAGGAAAGTCACAACAATGTGAGTCTGTGTTAGAAAGGAAATGTAGCAAGCGGTAGTATTTTAGGACATGTTATAATAATAAAAATGTTTTATTTTTTAAAATATTGGCAAATATGTTGTCTTACATCAGATAGTTATTATGACTTCATGAGTAGCATTCTAACTTAACATTAAAAAATATTTTTTATCAGTAACACTGACAATAATGATTTCCATTTTTGAAACCAGGCATTAATTTGCATAACAAACCTTGGCATTGAATTCTGCAAGGAAATCAAAATGCTTTTTAAGATCTGTGGCAAGGATTGCTTCAATGACTAAAAAACGAAAGCGCTTGAACTCCACATGATCAAGATTAAGAAGGAAGTTGTATTCTGGGCGAGAAAGATACAGATTCCAAGCTGATGCAGCATGATGATTTTCCAGAACCGATCTATCGTTATACAAAACTGCCTAGAAAGGAATAAGAAAAATGAGGCAGGCATCTCAAAGATATTAAACTTTAATAATAAACAGGATCACATTGGGAGAATACAAACAATGAGTACCTCCTATACGCCAGGCATTTTAACACCTGTGAAGAAGGGTTGATAATTTTATAAAAGAGTAGCCTGAAGTGCAAAGAGGATAAGGTACAGCAGACACAGCTAGTAAGTGAAAGGGTAATTTATCTCCAAAGTTCATCTTTGCAGACACCATGCCGCCCACCAAGAGAGGTAAAGCTGACACTTGAGGGCGACTTCGTTAAATCAGTAAACCTTCTCAGATGCAGCTTCTGTTAATAAAGTCATTAGGGACACACAGCAGGTTTAGGGATGCATCTCTGTTCTTTAGCCAGCATGGAATGAACGAAGAAGAGGAAGCAGGAGTCCAGTCCGGATCGAGTCAGAGCCCCATGTGTCTGAGGAGGACACGTCCTACACTCCCACGGTGACACAGTGTCTGGGAGTGAGACAGAAGTGTGAAACAGATAAAAGCATGAATCCCCTGGTTCAAGTGGTGTGGAATTCTTCGCTTTTTCTCCACTTCACTCCGTGGAAGGCCCTGAGGTACCTCCCCAGTACTCGAGATCTTTGGAAGACAGATTTTAAAAACCACTGGATTATAGAATTTTTTAACCCTCTTCCACCTCTAAAAATTAAGCAGTTTTTAAAATTATTAAATAGCCATCGTAATTATTAAAAGAACTTTCATAGCCAGTGCTAAAGGCTGGGGATAAAAATAAAAAGCCTGTCCCTGTTTTCATTAGAGCTCCCAATCTAATGGGAAAGAAGGACAGAGAAAAACAGAATGTAATCTCAGTTAAGATACATGTTCTGAGAGCTTAATTAAATAGTTTTACATATTATTTATAAAAATTAGCTATAGTCTAAGTATAGATACCATTTGATTGTTTTTTTACATTATTTGATTTTATGTAAGCAATGATATGGTTTAAACTTTGAAATGTGCCATATAAAGGCTGGAAACAATCTAAGTGTCCATCAATGGATGAATGGATAAAGAAGATGTGGTGTATGCAGTCGTCCCTCAGTATCCATGGGGGATTGGTTCCACGACCCCCAAAGATACCAAAAAATCTGCAGATGCTCAAGTCCCTAATATAAAACGGCACCGTACTTGCATGTAACCTACACACATCCCCCCTTATACTTTAAATTATCTCTAGGTTACTTATAACATGTAATACAATGTAAATGCTAGGTAAATAGTTGTTACACCATATCATTTAGGGAACAACGACAAGAAAACAGTCTGTACATGTTCTGTACAGACACAACCATTGTAGGCCTTTCAATCCACAGTTGGCTGAATCCGAAGATGCAGAACCCATGGATATGGAGGGCCAACTGCATATATGTACAATGGAATATTATTCAGCCATGAGAAAGAAGAAAATCCTGCCATTTGTGGTCACCTTGACAGACCTTAATAGCATTATGCTAAGTGAGGTAAGTCAGAGAAAGACAAATACTATATGATATCACTTGTATGTGTAATCTAAAACAGCTGAACTCATAGAAACAGAATGGTGGTTACCAAGGGCTAGCAGGTAGGAGAATTGGGGAGATAGTGGTCAAAGGGTACAAACTTGCAGTCACAAGATGAATAAGTTCTGGGAATCTAATGTACAGCATTGTAACTGTAGCTAACGGTACTGTGTTATATACTTGAAAGTTGCTGAGAGACTAGATCTTAACTGTTCTCACCGTAAAAAAGAAATAACTATGAGACATGATGGAGGTGTCAGCTGTTGCTATGGTGATGATGATATGTGTATCAAAAAGCCATATGTAGTACAACTTAAACTTTACACAATGTTATATGTCAATTATAGCTCAATAAAAAAAAAAACACATTTTATGCTAACCTTAATACAATTTCTAAACATTGTAAATCCCAAGAGATGGAGTAAGCTTTGTAGACTCCCTAAGGGGTCAATTTACATTTAACAGCAATTTGACTAATTCGTGCTCAAATCCAATAAAGACTGATAAACTATCAGATTAGCTTTGTCTGTTCAGGAAGAAGTAATCAAACTCCCAGCTCAATAAAGCACAGCGTATAGTGAGTGTCCTGTAAAGCTAGTTGAGTAAAGCTAGTTGACAATAAATTCTCAGCTAGGGAGATAGTAAAAGAAATGAGTAAGTTCAGAATTCCTTCAGCATCCAAATTACCCTTTGAAATTACCAAAGAAATATAAAATGGGGGCAAAAAATCTGAATATTTGAAGCTAGATATAATCACTGAATATTTGAAGCTAGATATAATCACTGGAGGCTTCAAAGACATGTTAAAGTGGGAATGGAAAAACCCACCCGGAGAATAAGTGGAAGGAGTCCCCTCATGGACCCCAATAAACTGACTTCCTCATAGCTGAGGAGAGGCAAGAAAGACCCACGGAGCAGTAAGTAGGAGGCAAATGTCAGTGCTACTTTAGGAAGAACACTGGATGGTAGCACGTAGAGCAACAAGCCACCCTTAAACTTAGTGAGAAAAACAGTCCAGGTAAAACAGATAATGAAGCTTAGCTGGCTTTTACTGTGGGCTCTGTGACAACTAGAAAAGGAAGACGGTGCCCCAGCTAGTGTAGAGCTGCAATAACTAACATCCTTTGACTTTTTGCTGAAGCATCTTGCTACCTGCTTTCTCTAGCTGTGGATCCCTCCCTTCTCTCCACACGCAAATTATTTGGCAAAGCAAATTAGTTGATCATAAACTTTGCTTTTCACTCTCTCTCAGTCAGAATGATTTGAAAGGGGGTTTAATACAAACTCTGATAGGATTAATGTTAACAAATAATAAACAGCTTTCAATAAATGTAAGCAAAAAAAGAAAACCCATCAGACATCTGAAAGACTTAGATCAAACAAAGGAAGAGACTAATAAATCTAAACAAATGTCTCCTTTTGAAACACAAGAAATAGGAGGAAACATTAAAACATCTCTAGATCAGTCATAAGATTAAAGAGGGTACTTCAAAAAGTACCCTCTTGGGTAATCTTGGCTTAAGAAAGATTGTTTTCATTTAAAAAAATAATATTCCTAACAAAAAAAAATCCAATAGAGATAGTAAACAAATCAGGTGCTGCAAAAAACAAAGCAGCTAGTTTTTGTTTTTTGAGGAAGATTAGCCCTGAGCTAACATCTGCCACCATTCCTCCTCTTTTTGCTGAGGAAGACTGGCCCTGAGATAACATCCGTGCCCATCTTCCTCTACTTTATATGTGGGACGCCTACCACAGCACGGCTTGCCAAATGGTGCCATGTCCGCACCCAGGATCCGAACCAGCGAACCCCAGGCCGCCGAGAAAGGGAACGTGCGAACTTAACCACTGCGCCACCAGGCTGGCCCCAAAGCTGCTAATTTTAAAAAAGGCGCTTCTCTTTAAAGAAACAGCTTGATGAACAGCTGTCATCTTGGGGTTCCTTTACCCCAAGTTCTGAGTTTGTTCTAGAATTTCTGGTAATCTCATAGCTTCTAAGACCCTTTGTCTTGGTTATCACTCCAGTTTTGCTAAAACACATTTTTATGTAACTTTCTCAGATAGAATAGATGGGACATGATTTTTTTAAATCTCTGAACATCTGAGAAGCTCTGTATTTTGCTCAATGCTCAACTGTGGGTGAGCTGGATACAGAACTCTACCCTGAAAATAACACCTCTCCGCCAGCACTCCCTATCTCCTCCCCCATTTTACTTCTTTCCTCACTTACATCATAATCATCTCTCTGTCTCTTACACATACATTTATTTTATTGTTTTTCTTGCTTTACTAGAATGTAAGTTCTATGAGGGCAGAATTTTTTTTGCATGTTTTGTTCAATAATAATACCTAGAAGAGTGCCTGTCACACAGTATGCATCTAATGTTTGTTAAATGAATGATCAATGCATCCCCTTAGAATTCTGAAGACTATATTCCAGTACCATCTCGCATCCATTGTTGCTAAAATATGATGCCAGTAGGATTTTTGTTCTTTTGTAAGTGTGTTGTTTTCATCCTCTCAAGAATTCTTCTTCTTCTTTCTTTCTTTTTTTTTTTTTTTAAAAAAATCTCTGTTCTGAAATGTTACCATGACATAGTATATGTGGGTTTTTGGTGTTTTTTCCTCATTCAACTTCTCTGGCACTTGGTGAACCCCTTCCCTCCAAAGACTCTCCACTTTCTGGAACTCCCAATGGTCAGATCTTGACCTTGTCCCCTCTGCCCTATTTTTTCCTTACCTGTACTTTCCTTCTCTTTATTTTTTGGTCTATATTCTAGGAGAGGTTATCTGGAATTTTACTTCCAAGGCTTATGTTGAATTTTTTAAATTTCCGCAGTAATACTTTTTGTTTCTAAGAGCTCTAACTTGTTCTCTGATGTTTCCTTATGAAACATGTTTCCTGTTCTTATGGATGTAATGTAATGTTTTTCAGATTCTCTCTGAGAATACTTTGTTTTTAATTAAGTGCTTTTCTAGTCCCTAGATTATCTTTTTTTTCCTTGTAGTCAGTTATTCTGTTCATCTTAGCCTTTTCTTTCCAAGCTACTGGTTAATGTCATATGTTTGGTGATCCTTGGTTATCTGTTGATATAAAAAAAATGAATCCTAGATTGCAATGTGACTTTGTTCTTGTGGATATTTTATTGCTGAGTCTCTTCTTTAATTGGGAAGGATGTGTAGGAACTCTGGCAATGTGGATGGGGCTTGTTATCTAGCAGATTTTGCTTTAAAATTACCAGACTGGGTGCCAGCTGTCAAATTTCCAGAATGAGAAGGCTTTACTCTGGAGTATTAATACCCACACTAGTAACTCTTATTCTCTCCTGGGAGTTTCCTTCAACATCTAAGAGATGAGTTTTCTTCCTGGCAGTAAATGCAGGGTTACAGTAGCTTTGCTTAAAGGTATGTGTGGTGTACCTGTATGGGGGATGTGCATGAGGTCATGTGCACACATGCTCAAGCTTGTGTGTGTGTGTGTGTGTGTGGAGCAGGCAGGGGCAAATGGCATCAGGAGTCTCTCTAGGGTTCCACTTAGGCTGTAGCCTCCTTCTAGTATACTTTTCTCTCATCTCCCAATATTTGTCCATCTGTTTTTCATTTTCCAAAAATAGTATGAAATTCTTTAATCTACTGGTGATAATACCGTCCCACCTATTCCTCTCTGTCATAATGAGCTGCATCCCTTACTATCATTTTAATCAGGAGGAAAGGAAGACAAATGCATGTGTTCAGTTACCATCTAGATCCATATTTTGGGGGACAAAACATATTTATGACTGTCTCAGATTTACAAATGTCAACTTAAAATTTTCTTTCCTTTTACCCCAAATCTCATCAAAATACTCTACAAACTCTAATATCTCAAGCACTAATCTCCATCTTTCAGACAACTTTTCATTTAGAAATAGCTCAGAAATCTCTTTAAATTTTAATACTGACATCCCTCCAGAATAAACCTAAGTGTTTCACTTTCTTTCACGGGAAGAACTCAGAATAATCCTGTGTCTTCCCAACACATTTGCCTTACCACAAGAATGAAGAAGAATGCTTGATCCAGTTGGTAGTACTACACAATATCGTTGCTTTTTATGATACCGGAGCTATAATATCTCTCACTAATTAGGGCCTGATGAGACGCACTGAGCTTCTCAAGATGAGAGAACCTACTTGATTACCTAATAAATACATTAGGCCTTAGGCTTTCACAAGAGTCTTTATCTCACAGGCACTGGCTGAAGAAGGTCTCATGAATTTCATCACTTTGGGAAGAACAGAGTATACTTCAGACAAGCTTGTAGTTCTGCAGAGCAAGGACATCAGGCATCCTTCAACATTCAATAAATATTTACTGAATGCCTTTTGTGTGCTAGGGACTACGCTAGGTATTAGGGGAAAAAAGAGACAAAGATCCCTGCCCTCATGGAAACTTATATTCCACTGAGAAGAGATATATGATAAACAATACATAGTATGCTAAAAGATCATTGCTAAGGAAAAAATAAAGCAGGGAAGGAACATAATGAGTAACAGGAAGTGACTTTGAAATTCTATATGGAAGGAGGTGACAAAGTGAGCTAGACAGATATCTAGGGAAAGAGCACTCCCTCTGGGCAGGGCAGACAAAGTGAAGAGGCTCTCAGAAAGGGGGTGCCTAGGAGAGAGAGCAAAATAGAAAGGAGGCCAGTGAGGCTGGACCTGAGTGATTAAAAAAGGAGAATTAGTGGAAGCTAAGTCGAGGTGGGCCTTCTGAGCTGTTGTAATGACTTTTACCAAGGAGTGAGGTGAATGCCATTGGAGGGTTTAGAACAGAGAGTGATGTAACTCACATTTAAACCAGGTCACTGGCTGCTATGTGTTGAGAACAGACTGAAGGGGAGCAGGAAGTAAGCAAGGAAAGTAGGTAAAACGCTATACTTTTTCATAGCTGACTCTCTAATCAATTTCCTTTCCATTCTAGCACTTCCCATTGTTTCATCTACTGGCAATCTTTAACAATGAGAAGTTAGAAATAACAAAGGATTATTGATATTATATGCAGACCTCATGTTTGTATTTTGATCAGGACAACAGTTTTGAGTATATAACTTGTGTAAATTATACTCATGTATCATTGTTTTAAACTATCTGCATTTGAGAGAGGGAACATTAGAATTCACTCACTTGTAATAGCCTTGATGGAGAGGTAATAAACAAGTCTGACTCACCTGTACTCAAAACTAATGAAAGGCAGAATAAACGCAGGGAGTGGGAGAGAAAGGTAAATAATTTCTGCCTACATGATTTCTGATTCTGGAGCGTCTCAAACAAATGGAACAGTAGAAAACTTTCCATATGTTATCTCTTTGTGCCCTTAATCATATCAGGTACATATTTGAAGGTTAAGAAAGATAAGGGTGACTTGTCTAAGGTCACACAGCTAATAAGTGGGTAACCAGAAATCAAACTCAAGTCCCTTGATCCCAAGACAAGTGCTTTTCCCTCTGTGCCACTACTGCCCAGATATATGAGCCATCATGGTACTGGGATTTTCAAAGATTATGAGTTGTTAGGCTAGAGAGAATGGGCATCTGATTCTTGCAGAATGGTACTGCAAATGAGGAAGTATATATTCCTTACTGGGTAATTTCTCCCAAAGCAATTCTTAGAAAGTAGACAAATATTAATATCTAGATTGAAATTCATTAAAAAGTTACCTGTAGAAACCAAGAGCTATTAATGAAGAAAGCCTTATTGGACAAAATTAATCACACAGCTTTTTTAACTATTCCCTCCTTCCCCTCCCTCCTCCCTCCCTCTCTGTCTCAATCCTACTCTTGTTCTGGTTAGAGAATCTAACTCCTATGCATAAATAGTGAGAATATGTGAAAGAGATAAAAGTGAGAAAAGGAACACAGAGAATGGCTATAGAAGATGAAAGAATCAGAACTGAGGTTTAAACATAGAGTCATAAAGTGAAGAAGTAAGATTCAGCAAACAATCACTGACCACTTACTCTTTGTAAGGCATGAAGTTAGAAATATACAGATGACATTTCAGGAATCACCAGCCTAAAACAAATACCAACAACCATTCTACTCAAAACCAAGTAGTTCCAAGTCCTAATGTTTAAAGCAATTACAATTACTGTATCCATTCTGTGGAAACTCCTACCTCTTATCCAAATTGTGACCCTAAAGGAATCCTGCACCTTATCAGCTGTGCTGTGGTGCTAGGAGAATTTTACATACACGAATATATTCAGAGCCAACAGATTTGGGGTCTAGGTATTAAGGCATGTCTTAGAGGAAAAAAGGGGACAACAACAACAAAAAATAGTAATAGTTCTCAATCATTATAGCTTTTAGCCATACAAAGGACCTTGCCAGAAGGAAGAGTCGTACATTTATCAGTCTTATCGATTTGATCAAAGGCAAAAATACTGACAGCAAGGACTCCAGAATTTTATAAAACAGCGAGTTACTCTTTCATGAACATTTTCTTCATTTTATAGTTGAAGAAGGTGATTTTTCCCTAATTCTTTAACACACATCATGTCAATACTATGTGTTATTATCCAGTTAATTACAATGTAGATGGAGTGGCCATATGATTCAACTGAAGAATGGTTTACAAAGGGATATCTACATAGCATGGTTGTAAAATTTCAGAATCATTCTTTAAACTTTCTAAAGTATTTCCTACCTGAGGGGCATTTGTAGCCACTAGAAATGCATTTGTCCGCCCTGGGTGATCATAATCATGCATGGCAGCTGCCACATATAGAGCCATCAATTCCAACGCAGGAATGTTTGCAGACAGACAACCATAGCTCTCATCTGGAATAGAGCAGCTCCTCGAAGAAATGTAAGCAGTTTGCTCAGGGCTAATTCTACCATCAGAATCTGAGGAACAAGCAAAATAAACCAGCATTACACATAACTTCCTCACAATGCGGCTAAGGTGGAGATTCCTCATAGGTAATATGATTA
This sequence comes from Equus quagga, assembly GCF_021613505.1. NCBI lineage: Eukaryota > Metazoa > Chordata > Mammalia > Perissodactyla > Equidae > Equus > Equus quagga. Next base: position 14,975,815 of record NC_060280.1, read on the forward strand.
TTCATCTTATCTGTTGACTTACCTAAGAAATAGACTCTATTTATAAACATAGGCCTAAAACAGGATATTATTTCCAACATACATGCTAACAAAGAGGAAGAGTATCATACGTGACCTTGAAGTCACTTACTTTACAGGATGTGACAGGATTCTCATGATGCTCTCTTTCTCTGACTAATAATAATTTTTAAAAGCCTCTGATTTTCTAAACATTTGTAAGGCTAGATATAATGGCCAGGGAATAGGAGGTAACAAGAAAAAGCAATCTAGAGAATAAAATTCATGAAAACAATATAGAGAATTAGGAATTTAATATATTAACAAACTCAGCTTCTCAACATAGATGCTTTTCAAATCTTATATCCAGATAGATTACATTTCATTTGCAGCTCTGACTACAACCCGTCTTCCCTTTCTTTTTCCTTCCATGAAGCCTCTTATAAAATAATGGAGAGAAAAACTAGGGAAAATGAAAAAGCATGGAAAACTGAGGAATGTCTCAGAAACATAACTCTTTTTATCCTCTAGCTGGAAACAATATTTTCATTATCAGCACTGTGCTTTTGGTGTCTTAATATATTACCATTGATTTCTTCCTTTTTGTATTTTGGTGACTTTATTTCTTTAAATGGTCACTCTATTATTTTTTCTAAAGGGATCTTAAAGTATAAGAAGGAGAAAATAAACTATATTTAGAGTAGACAGCAAACAAAACCACTAAGATGTTAAAGAGAGAAAAAATTTCATTGCTTGTGTTCACCAGTGGAACCTAGGAATAATATCCTGGCTTGTCAAAGTCCAAAACAATTTTTATCACAATTTAGAGTTCACTCTATTTTTGGCATTAAGAATTTTTTAACATAATAACTTTAATAGACACTAGTGATAATTATAAAGATACCTCATTATTTTCATGCTGTTTATATTTTGTATCTAAATTGAGTTTTAGAAACACCCACACTAGAGCTAGTTTTTTAACAGTTATGAAAAATAAAAAGACAAATGTATGGATAAAGATATATTTACACATTCAAATTTCTAATAAGACTTTAGTTATCAATATCAGAGACAATAATTTGGATTTTCCCTGTTATATGCATTCTGAATTTCCTCTAGAATTTCAAAATATATATAAAAATGTCAGAAATGGTAAAAGATATCCTTTCAACTTAATAATTACTTAAAATTGACATATTGGAATCTTAATACATTAGTTTATATATGTTTAACATGAAATTAATAGTATGAAAAAGAAAATAGCTGGCAAGAACAATTAAACATAACTATTGTAGATCCCATTTATTTACTTTCTTACTGAAAATGGTGATTCTTTTAACTGGCTGATTAATTTAAAAGGAGGCCTCAGTAAAAGCCATCCAGATTAGAAAGGAAGAGGTAAAACCATCTCCATTTTACAGATGCCATGATCTTGTATATAGAAAAATACTAAAAAATCCACTGAAAAACTATTCGAACTAATAAATTAAGATCATCAGTGTTGCAGGGTACAGATCAATATGCAAAAAATCAATTGTATTTCTTTTTTTTTTTAAGATTGGCCCTGAGCTAACATCTCTTACCAATCTTTTTTTTTTCCTCCTTTTTCTCCCCAAAGCCCCCTAGTACATAGTTGTATATTCTAGTTGTAGCTCCTTCTAGTTGTGGCATGTGGACGCTGCCTCAGCGTGGCCTGATGAGCAGTGCTAGGTCTGCGCCAAGGACCCAAACCAGCAAAACCCTCGGCCACCAAAGCAGAGGGCACGGACTTAACCACACAGCCACAGGGCCGGCACCTCAATTGTATTTCTTAACACTAGCAATGAATAATCAAAAAATGAACCCAAGAAAATACTTCCATTTACACTATCAGGACAGCTAATTTTTGACAAAGGAGCCAAAAACATACAATGGGGAAAGGAAAGCCTCTTCAATAAATGGTGTTGGGAAAACTGGACAGCCACACGCAAAAGAATGAAAGTGGACCATTATCTTACACCATGCACAAAAATCAACTCAAAATGGATTAGACTTGAACGTAAGATCTGAAACCATAAAACTCGTAGAAGAAAACATAGGCAGTACACTCTTTGACATTGGTCTTAGCAGTATCTTTATGACTATCATGTCTCCTTCAGGCAAGGGAAACAAAAGAAAAAATAAACAAATGGGACTACATCAGACTAAAAAGCTTCTGCATGGCAAAGGAAATCATCAACAAAACAAAAAGACAACTCACTAATTAGGAGAAAATATTTGCAAATCATGTATCCAACAAGGGGTTCATTTCCAAAATATGTAAAGAATATTTTGTGTTATTGTATGAGTTATTGTATTATAATATTCATAATATAAACTCATAATATTGTATGAGTTATACAAGGCAATAAGAGAAAAACAACCCAATCAAAATTGGGCAGAGGATATGAGCAGACATTTTTCCAAGGAAGATATACAGATGGCCAACAGGCACATGAAAAGATGTTCAACATGAATAATTATTAGGGAAATGCAAATCAAAACTACAATGAGATATCACCTCACACCTGTCAGAATGGCTATTATTAAAAAGACAAGAAATAAATGTTGGAGAGGGCGTGGAGAGAAGGGAACCCTTATATACTGCTGGTTGGAATGCAACCTAGTGTAGCCACTATGGATAACAGTATGGAGATTTCTCAAAAAGTTAAAAATAGAACTACTGTATGACCCAGCTATTCCACTTCTGGGTATTTATTCAAAGAACATGAAAACACTAATTTGAGAAGATATATGCACCCCTATGTTCATTGCAGCATAATTCAAAATAGCCAAGACTTGGAAGCAACCTAAGTGCCCATCAGTGGATGAATGGATAAAGATGATGTAGTATATATACACAATGGAATACTACTCAGCCATAAAAAAGATGAAATCGTGCCATTTGCGACAACATGGCTGGACTTGGAGGCTATTATGCTAACCAAAATCAGTCAGACAGAGAAAGACAAATACCATATGATTTCACCGATTATGTGGGAGATAAAAAAAAGAAACATATAGGGCCAGCCTGGTGGCATAGTGGTTAAGTGCACATACTCTGCTTTGGAGGTTCACATCCTGGGCACAGACCTGTACAACACTCATCGAGCCATGCTGTGGCAGTGTCCCACATACAAAGCAGAGGAAGACTGGCACAGATGTTAGCTCAGGGACAATCTTCCTTAAGCAAAAAGAGGAAGATTGCCAACAGATGTTAGCTCAGGGCTAATCTTCCTCACCAAAAAACAAAACAAAACAAAAAACACACCTAGATATGGAGAACAGATAGGTACTTACCAGAGGAGGGATTGTGGGAGGGTGAAAGGGGTAAAGGGGCACACATGTATGGTGACAGATGGAAACTAGACTTTTGGCGGTGAACATGATGCAGTCTACAGAAGCCAAAATATAATGATGTACACCTAAAATGTACATAATGTTATAAACCAATGTGACCTCAATAAAATTTTTTTAAAAAGAATACTTAGGAATAAACTTAACAAAAGCATTGCAAAACCAGTATTCTGAAAACGAAAAAATTATTGTTGAAAGAAATTAAAGGAGACTCATAAATAAGTGGGAAAATACCTATGTTTGTGGATCAGAAGACTTAATATTGTTAATTAAGATGGCAATACCCCCGAAATGATCTGCAGATTCAATACAATCACTATCAAACTCCCAAAATTCTACAAAATGTCTTTTTTTTGTAGAAATTTACAAGCTGAACCTAAAAGTCATGTGGGAAAGGCAAGACATCCAGAATAGCCAAAACAATCTTGAAAAAGAAGAACAAAGTTGGAGGACTCACACTTCCCAGTTTCAAAGCTTACTACAAAGCTTTAGTAATGGAGACAGTGTGGTACTGGCATAAGGATAGACACATAGATCAATGGAATAGAAGTGAGAGACCAGAAATAAACCCTCATATTTGTGGTCAATTGATTTTGGACAAGGGTGCCATGACCTGGTTGAGAGACAACTGTGTGCCCTGCATGATGCTAGGCACTTTCATGCATGTTATTTCATTTAATGCTCACATCTTATAAGGTAGAAACTCTGATTTAATAACATTTAGAGCTGACTATGTGTAGAATATATAAAGAACAAGGATTAAAAGAAATAAAGAACAATTCTTTTCAACAAATGGTGCTGGGACAACTGGATATCCACGAGTAAAAGAATGTTGGACCTTTTCCTCACTTCATCCCCTCAAATTAGTTCCATCGGTGATATATCATAGACCCAAACTCAAGAGCTATAACTATGAAACTCTTAGAAGAAACAGGAGTAAATCTTCATGACTTTGAGTTAGGCACCCTTCTTAGATATGACACAAACAGCATGAGCAACAAAAGAAATACTTAGATAAATTAAACATCAAAATTAAAACCTTTTGTGCTTCAATAGACATCCTCAAGAAACTGAAAACACAACTCACAGTATGGGAGCAAACAGCTGCAAATCATGAATCTGTAAGGCTGCAAATCATAAATCTTATACATTCTGTACCCAGAATATATAAAGAACTCCTAAAAATTCAATAATAAAAAGACAAACGAGGGGCTGGCCCCATGGCGTAGTGCTTAAGTGTGCACGGCTCAGCTTCAGCAGCCCAGGGTTCGCCAGTTCAGATCCCAGGCGCGGACATAGCACCACTTATCAAGCTATGCTGTGGCAGGCATCCCACATATAAAATAGAGGAAGATGGGGACAGATGTTAGCTCAGGGCCAATCTTCCTCAGCAAAAAGAGGAACATTGGTAGCAATGTTAGCTCACGGCTAATCTTCCTCCAAAAAACAAAAAGACAAATGACCAAATCTTAAAATGGAAAAAGTACATGAATAGACATTTCTCTGAAGAAGATAAACAAATGGCTCATAACCACATGAAAAGATGCTCAAGAGTGACGTCAGTGTCGTGGTGGAGTGAGCTTGCCCAGGACTCTCTCCCCTCCAACATACAACAAAAATGAGCAATCATATTCCAACAAAAAATATCCTAATAGCACAGGAATCCTCATAGACCCACAGCAGCCAAATGACAGAGGGCAGAGAGGCTGTAGTCCGCCTCGGAGGAGCTGGAACAGGTTGAGAGAACTTTGCTCCCTCCCCCTAAAGACTGGGATCACTGCCGTGGGAGGCTGCATGAAAGAAGGAGTGGGGGAGGGGTCACACAGCCACAGGATCACCCAAGACTCCCTAGGACCCTAGCAGCCCAGAGGGAAGCCCTCTAATGGGGCAAAAGCTTTCGTGTGGGGTGACCTCATCAAGCCAAGACCCCAGGAGACCAGACAGGGAGAGCTGATCGGGAAACCCGGGTCTGTGAGCAAGAGAAAGTGCCCGCCCACAACCCACACTGTGCCATGCCGTCTCAGGTGAAGGCGGAGGGCTCAAAATACTTGGCTTTTGACCCCCATCTAGTGGCGAGAAGCTGTACCTGCGACCAAATAATATCACTATGAGGAAAAATCATTTTTCTAGCATCAAACAATTCATAAAAGCTCCAGACAAGAAGGAAAACAATGAAAACACAGAATTATGTCTTGAGGACTTGGAAATAGGTAAACTAAATGACAATGAATTCAGAATGGCTATAGTCAAAAAACTCAAATGAGGTAAGGAAAATATAGAGAAACAAGTCAACGAGGTCTGGTTACTTCACAAAAGAGATTGAACGATAAAGAAGAATTAATCAGAAATACTACAGATGAAAAATACAATAGATCAGAAAAAACAGAATATGAATTCCCAGAATGCCCATGTGCACACCATAGAGGAGCAAATTAGCATAACAGAAGATAGAGAGGTTGAATGGCTCCAGACAGAGGAAGAGAAAGAACTAAGACTAAAAAGAAATGACGAAAATCTCCGAGAAATAGCTGACTCAATGAGGAAATGCAACATAAGAATTATAGGTATACCCAAAGGTGAAGAAAAGGAGAATGGAGCAGAAAGCGTGCTCAAAGAAACAATAGCAGAGAAATTCCCAAATCTAGGGAATGAGAGAAAAATGTGTGTGGAGGAAGCTTTCAGATCTCCTAGATATGTCAATGTAAAAAGACCTACTACAAGGCATACAGTAGTAAACCTGGCAAAAATGAATGACAAATAAAGAATACTCAGGGCAACAAGGCAGAAGAAAACAACCTACAAAGAAACCTGTATCAGACTTTCAATGGATTTCTCTGCAGAAACCTTACAAGCTAGGAGAGAATGGAATGACATATTCAAAACTGTAAAAATAAAAATCTTCAGCCAAGAATACTCTATCCAGCAAAAATATCCTTCAGATATGAGGGAGAAATTAAATCTTTCCCAGACAAAGAAAAGCTAAGAGACTTTGTAGCCATGAGACCCCCCCCTACAAGACATCCTCAAGAAGGCCCTCATACCTGAAAAAAGAAAAAAGGGAGAAAGGGGTCACAGAACACAGAGTAAGGTGACAAATAGAATCAGAATAGGATAGCAAATATTCAACTACAGCATTAGGATAAAGGGAAGGAAAACACCAAAAACAAAGACAATCTTATCACTTTAACCCCAAATTCACAACACAAGTTGGAATCAGAGATGAAAATAATAACTTAGGAGGGGAGGAGGAAAGGGACTGAATCAGTTTAGGCTAAGGAAATAAGAGGCCATGAGAAAACGGACTATGTTATGCACGAGATTCTGAATACAAACTTCAGGGTAGCCACTAAATTAAAAAACAGAACAGAGACACAAAAAATAAATAAGGAAAAAGCTAAGAAACCCAGCATAAGAAACTGGAGAAGTCAATGGGTGGGCCAAAACACACAGGACGAGAAACAAAGGAAATGCAGGAAAACCAGAAAACGAGTGGTATAATGACAGCATTAAGCCCTCATACATCAATAATCACCCTCAATGTAAATGGACTGAAGTCTCCAATAAAGACACAGAGTGGCAAGATGGATTAAAGAACAAGATCCAACAATTTGTTGCCTCCAGGAAACACATCTCAGCTCCAAGGACAAACACAGGCTCAGAGTGAAGGGGTGGAAGACAATACTCCAAGCTAATGGCAAACAAAAGAAAGCAGGTGTCACAATACTTCTATCAGACAAAGTAGATTTCAAGATAAGACAGGTAAAGAGATACATAGAGGGTCAATATATAATGATCAAAGAGACACTACATCAAGAAGAAATAATGCTTATAAATATCTATGCACCCAACAAAGGAGTACCAAAGTTCATAAAGCAACTATTAACAAATCTAAAATAAGATATTAAAAATAACACAATAATAGTAGGGGACCTCAACACCCCACTCACATTAGAGGACAGATCATCCAGACAGAAAATCAACAAGGAAACAGTGGAATTAAACAAAAAAGCTAAAACAGGTGGACTTAATAGACATATATAAAACACTCCATCCAAAAACAGCAGAATACACATTCTTCTCAAGTGCGCAGGGAACATTCTCAGGGATAGACCATATGTTGGGAAACAAGGCAGGCCTCTATAAATTTAAAAAAATTGAAGTAATAACAAGCATCTTCTCTGATCATAATGCTATAAACCTAGAAATTAATTACAAGAAAAAGGCTGAGAAAGGGACAAAGATGTGGAGACTAAACAATATGCTGTTGAACAAGTAATGGATCATTGAAGAAATCAAAAATATCTGGAGACAAATGAAAATGATAATATGCCATATCAACTCATGGGATACAGCAAAAGCTGTATTAAGAGGGAAATTCATCGCAATACAGGCACACCTTAACAAACAAGAAAAATCCCAAATAAGCAATCTCAAATTACAGCTAACTGAATTAGACAAAGAACAAACAAAGCCCAAAGTCAGCAGAAGGAGAGAAATAATAAAAATCAGAGCAGAAATAAATGCTATTGAAACAAAACAGGCAGTAGAAAGGATCAATGAAACAAAGAGCTGGTTCTTTGAGAAGATAAATAAAATTGACAAACCCCTAGCCAGACTTACAAAGAAAAAAAGGGAGAAAGCTCAAATAAACAAAATCAGAAATGAAAGAGGAGAAACAACAACAGACTCCACAGAAATACAACAGATTATAAGAGAATACTATGAAAAACTGTATGCCAAGAAAATGGATAACCTAGAGGAATCAGATAAATTCTTAGACTCTTACAATCTCCCAAAGCTGAGTCAAGAAGAAGCAGACAATCTGAATAGATGAATCACAAGGAAAGAGATTGAAACAGCAATCAAAAGCATCCCGAAGAATAAAACCCCAGGATCAGATGGCTTTCCTGGGGAATTCTACCAAATTTTCAGAGAGGATTTAATACCTATACTTTTCAAGCTATTCCAGAATCAGGGAGGATGGAACACTTCCTAACACATTCTACGAGGCCAACATCATGCTGATACCAAAGCCTGACAAGGACAGCATGAAAAAGGAGAACTACTGGCCAATATTGCTGATGAACATAGATGCAAAAATTCTCAACAAAATGTTGGTAACCCGAATTCAGCAATTCATTGAAAAGGTCATACATCATGATCAAGTGGGATTCATACCAGGGACACAGGGATGGTTCAACACCTGCAAATTAATCAACGTGATACACCACATCAACAAATTGAGGAATAAAAACCACATGATCATCTCAATAGATGCAGAGAAAGCATTTGACAAGATCCAACAGCCATTTATGATAAAAACTCTGAACAAAATGGGCATAGAAGGGAACTACCTCAACATAATAAAGGCCATATATGACAAATCCACAGCCAACATCATACTCAATGGGCAAAAACTGAGCACCATCCCCCTGAAAACAGGAATGAGACAAGGATGCCCACTATCACCACTCTTATTCAACACAGTACTGGAGGTTTTGGCCAGAGCAATTAGGCAAGAGAAATGAATAAAAGGAATCCAAATAGGGAGGGAAGAAGTGAAACTCTCACTGTTTGTAGAGGACATGATACTATATATAGAAAAACCCAAAGAATCCATTGGAAAACTTTTAGAAATAATCAACAACTACAGAAAAGTTGCAGGGTATAAAATCAACTTACATAAATCAGTAGCATTTCTATACTCTAATAATGAACTAACAGAAAAAGAACTCAAGAACACAATACCATTCACAATCACAAGAGAAAGAATAAAATACCTCGGGGTGAATTTAACTAAGGAAGTAAAAGACCTATACAATGAAAACCACAAGGCTTTCCTGAAAGAAATGGATGATGACATAAATAGATGGAAAGACATTCTGTGTACGTGGATTGGAAGAAGAAACATAGTTAAAATGTCTATTCTACCTAAAGCAATCTACAGATTCAACACAATCCCAATCAGAATCCCAATGACATTCTTTACAGAAATAGAACAAAGAATCCTAAAATTCATATGGGCAACGAAAGACCCAGAATTGCTAAAGCAATCCTGAGAAAAAAGAACAAAGCTGGAGGTATCACAATCCCTGACTTCAAAACATACTCCAAAGCCACAGTAATCAAAACAGCATGGTACTGGTACAAAAACAGGTGCACAGATCAATGGAACAGAATTGAAAGCCCAGAAATAAAACCACACATCTATGGACAGCTAATCTTTGACAAAGGAGCTGAGGGCATACAATGGAAAAAAGAAATTCTTTTCAACAAATGGTGCTGGGAAAACTGGAAAGCCACATGTAAAAGAATGAAAATTGACCATTCTTTTTCACCATTCACAAAAATAAACTCAAAATGGATCAAAGACCTAAAGGTAAGACCTGAAACCATAAGGTTTCTAGAAGAAACTGTAGGCAGTACACTCTTTGACATCAGTATTAAAAGGATCTTTTGGACACCATGTCTTCTCAGACAAGGGAAACAATAGAAAGAATCAACAAATGGGACTTCATCAGACTAAAGAGCTTCTTCAAGGCAAAGGAAAACAGGATTGAAACAAAAAAAACAACCCACTAACTGGAAAAAATATTTGCAAGTCATACATCTGACAAAGGGTTAATATCCATAATATATAAAGAACTTACACAAGTCAACAACAAAAAGTCAAACAACCCAATCAAAAAATGGGCAGGAGACGTGAACACACATTTCTCCAAAGAAGATATACAGATGGCCAATAGGCACATGAAAAGATGTTCATCATCGCTAATCATCAGGGAAATGCAAATCAAAACTACACTAAGATATCACCTTACACTCGTTAGAATGGCAAAAATAACCAAAACAAAAAGTAACAAATGTTGGAGAGGTTGTGGAGAAAAAGGAACCCTCGTACACTGCTGGTGGGAATGCAGACTGGTGCAGCCACTATGGAAAACAGTATGGAGAGTTCTCAAAAAATTAAAAATAGAAATACCATATGACCCAGCCATCCCACTTCTGGGTATCTATCCAAAGAACTTGAAATCAGCAATTCCAAAAGTCCCATGCACCCCTATGTTCACTGCAGCATTATTTACAATAGCCAAGACATGGAAGCAACCTAAGTGCCCATCAACTGACGACTGGATAAAGAAGATATGGTATATATATACAATGGAATACTACTCAGCCATAAAAAAGAATAAAATCATCCTATTCACAACAACATGGATGGACTTTGAGGGAATTATGTTAAGTGAAATAAGCCAGACAGTGAAAGACAATCTCTGTATGACTCCACTCATATGAGGAATTTAAACATGTAGACAGAGAACAGATTAGTGGCTACCAGGGGAAAGGGGGTGGGGTGGGGTGTGGGCACAAAGGGTGAAGGGGTGCACCTACAATATGACTGACAAACAATAATGTACAACTGAAATTTCACTAGTTTGTAAACTATCATAAACTCAATAAAAATTAACTTAAAAAAGAAAAATCACTAGCCATTAGGGAAATACAAATCAAAACCACAATGAGATGCGACTTCACACCCAGTAGGATGGCTATCAAAAAGACAGATAACAACAAGAAGTGGCAAGAAATTGGAACCTTCATACATTGTTGGTAGGAATGTAAAATAGTACAGCTACTTTGGAAAACAGTTTGGCAGTTCCTTGAAATGTTAACCACAGAGTCACCTCATGAGCCAGAAAGGCTACATCAAGATGTATGCCCAAGAAAAATGAAAACATTTATCCACACAGAAACTGGTACCTGAACACTCAGAGCAGCATTATTCATAATAGCCCAAAAGTAGAAAGAACCCAAATGTCTATCAACCATATATCAGCTGGTAGGAGAATGAGAAAGAGGAAGAAAAAAAGATACTTAATATATTAACATACCTATCAAAGCAATGAGGGAAAATACATATGGCTATTATAAACTTCATTTCTGTGACTGGTCACATAGCTGCACTTGGGATTTATCATTTTCTTATTCCACAAGCCATCCCATGTTTCTTTTGTCCTCAACTCGCATCTCTATTGATTATGCTTCTATCCCCATGCTTTCAGGGGTCTGCACTATTAGTGATACTGATGGTGGACTACTGTAGTTTTTCATTATCTTCTGTCAGTGGACACAAGAGTACCAAAAAGACCAGAGAATTCCCTGGGTTCCTGACATTCTCTCACATGTAGTACAACCCTATTTCCTCTTGATAATAAGGATCAGACAGAATCATTCACTCTCCAGGACTTATTTATCTACTAGTCCAAGTTTGTACCTTTAGACAACATCTCATCAATTTCCCCACCACCCAGCCCCTGGTAACCACCATTCTACTCTCTGTTTTCACAAGTTCAGCTTTTTTAGATTCCATATATCAGAGAGATCATACAGTATTTATCTTTCTCTGTCTGACTTATTTCACTTAGCATAATACCCTCAAGGTCCATCCTTGGTTGCAGCAAATGATAGGATTTCCTTCTTTCTCATGGCTTAATAATATTCCATTGTGTGTGTATATGTGTATGTATGTGTGTATATTTATATATGTGTGTGTGTATATATATACATCACATTTTCGTTATCCATTCATCTGTTGACAGACACTTAGGTTATTTCCATGTCGTACTATTGTGAATAATACTGCAATAAACATGGGAGTGCACATATCTCTTCAAACTCCTGTTTTCATTTCCTTTGGATATATACCCACAAGTGGAATTGATGGATCATATAGTAGTTCTATTTTTAATTTTTTGAGGAACCTCCATACTGTTTTCCACAATGGCTGAACTAATTTACATTCCCACCAGCAGTGGACAGGTTTCCATTATCTTCACATCCTCTTCAACATTTGTATCTTGTCCTCTTGATGATAGCCATTCTAACAAGCGAGAGATCATATTTCATTGTGGTTTTGATTTATGTTTCCCTGATGATTAGTGATGTTGAACATATTTTCATGTATCTGTTGGCCATTTGGATGTCTTCTTTGGAAAAACATCTATTTAGTTCCTCAGCCCATCTTTTTTATTGGATTTTTTTTTGTTACTGAGTTGTTTATGTATTTTGGATATTAATCCCTTATCCAATATGTGCTTTGCAAATATTTCCTCTTATTCTGAAGGTTGCCTTTTCATTTTATTGACTGTTTCTTTTGCAGTGGCAGAAGCTTTTTAGTTTGATGTAGTCCCACTTGTTTATTTTTGCTTTTGTTGCTTGTGCTTCTGGTGCCATAGTCATTTCTTTTCTATTAGTTCCCCAATGCAATTAGAGTAAGGCAGCACATCCCATAGTCCTTGTAGTCTTTGTTTCCACATTAATTTTCCATTTCAACAGCTACTGGGTCTCCCAAAGCCTAGTGTCTACAGATACTTGATTCCCTAACACTGTATATAAGGACTTACAACACTGCTAGTAAGAACTCAGGAGGAAGTAAGGAGCATGGGAGAGAAAACACATATCGCCGTAGGGAATACTTAAGTCATCGTGAAAGGGCTGGTGGTAGAAAACTGCTGTTAAGGGCACTGCCAGTGAAGGCTCAGAAAGAAATGATGAACATATTATTGCAAACTAGAAGAATGGGCATCACTGTTACCTGGTAGCAGAAAGCTTAGCTGAACTGTGTGCTGTAATTACGTGGAGCACAAAACATAAATGATGAACTTAGAAATTTGGTTGAGGCGATTTCTAAGCAAAATGTTTAAGATATAGCCTGGTTTCTTACTGTTTGTAGTAAAATGCAAGAGAAAAATGATAGATTGAGGGAGAACTGTTAAACAAAAAGGCACCAGAACTTCATAACTTGGGATATTCTCAACCTGTCCAGACTGCAAAAGATGCTAGAAGTAGGAGATTCACTGTCAGGGAGATGTACTCAGAAAAGAAAGCTGAGGTTGTACCTGGACCACTTTTTGCTAATTTCTTGGAAGGATGAAAAGGTCAGGGTCAGAGAGACTTGAAGATGCTATGTTTCTGTCTTTGAAGAAGGGGTCATAAGCCATGGAATGCAGGTGGCTTCTACAATCTGGAGGAAGCAAGAAAACGGATTCTCCAGACGACTCTAGGAAGAAAACAATCCTGCTGACACCTTGATTTTAGCCGAGATGGACCTATTTTAAACTTCTGACCTTCAGAACAGTAAGATAATAAATTTGTATTGTTTTAAGCCACTAAGTCTGTGGCAGTTTGTTACAGCAGCAAAAGGAAACTAATGCAGATTTTGGTACCTGTAAGTGGGTTATTGCCATGACCAATACCTAAAAATGTGGAAGCAGCTTTGGAATTGGGCAACAGGCAGAGGCTGGAAGAATTTTGAAGAACATGACAGAAATCAATAAAAGATTTTAATCAACATATTCAAGAAGTTCACTGAACCCCAAGCAAGATGAATACAAAGAAAAATCACCTGAGTACATCATAGTCAAAATGCTAAAAAAAAACAGCAAGGAGAAAAGGGACATATTACTTTTAAGGAGAAATAAGACTTATGGGCAATTTGTCAACAGAAACTATAGAAGTCAGAAGATGATGTAATGATATCTTCAAATGTGCTAAAATATGAAAAAATTCTTCTAAGACAAAATAAATACATCTACAAACAAAAAACCTGAAGATAATGATCTCTGATGGAAGCAAGAACTACTGGAAAGAATCAAGAGCACCAGGAAAGAGTAAATATGGATGGCAAACAAAAATGAACCAGTGACATAAGGCAAATCCATCAAACAAATAATGGCAGTACTTTAGACTCAAGTACCAAAGAAAGCAAAGCAGTGGCTAAGTCGATGACATTTACACTGATTAGTATGGTAATATTTCTCAGGCATTTGTAACTAAGCAAATTCTGTCCTGATGTTTATGTGTGTGTGTATCTTATTAGAATATTTCTCCTTTCTTTTCTAAGCTAGAATAGGAGAACTATGAATATTATAATTCATTATATTTGTATAAATAATTCTATTTATGATGAGAGAATTAACATTTTTGGAGGCAAAATTTGAATGTTACAAGTTTTCAAATATCATTTAAATACCTACGTGAGGCTTTTAAACATGTCCCATTTCATTGGGAATATTATGTATTTTTAATCTATGATACACCTAAAAAAAAAAACCAAGAATTGAAAGAAAAAAGCAAAGAAATGATCACCATAACCCACAGGATAGTGGCTGTCTCAGTGGGGAAAGCAGCAGGATGAGACACAGAAAAGAAACATGGCAGATCCAGCAGCATTGGATACTAACCTAGCTCTTAAAATGGGTAGTAGGTTTCCTAATTTGTATGTCATTATTGTTCATCAAAATTTACATAATCCTTTATATGTACCAAAGCTACTTAATGAAAAATTTAAGAGAATGGGGGTAATAAAATAAGAGCTTGATTTATTAATACTAATCAAGTAATTAAAAAGAAACATTTGTAGAAGGAAGTACCTGTTTCATTTCCTGTTGCAGGATCATTGTGGGTCTGCTGTAAGCCAGGAATTGGTCGTGTTGTCAGATACCAAACTGCATGTAAGACATCTGTGGCATGTATACGATTGTGATCTAAAGTCACCAAAATGTTTTATAAAAATGATCATTCTGTTATTTTTAACATACGATGTTTATAAAAGTACAATAATTTTCTAGTCATACTATATCCTCATAAATAAAATGTATGGCTTAGAATAACTTCCTACAATTGTATTTTTGTTTCATCTTACTTTTTAAAGTCTCTTAAGGTGTTAAAGAGTTATCTTTTAAAACTTTCACATATACCATGAAAACATATTAAAGGGTCAAAGAAAAGGCAGGGTAACCAGGGCTAATTGAAAGGCACTGGAAAATTTACTTAAGGTTGCTGTTTTGTGGCTTTTAAAAACATGAAAATAACATCTGGATTATGCAGACCCGTGTTTGCACACAAAACAGGTTTTGCACACAGGCACATAGAACAGTTACAGATTCTGGATACTTGAACTCCACCCCTTCCCCCCAAAAAAAGATGAGAAATACCTCTCTCTCATGCCCTGCTATAAGGATTAAATGTTAAATAGCATATGAAAACATCCAGAACAGTGTCTGACACATAGAATGTGATCAATACAACACGGGTTTATTGAAATACCACTATGTGAAAAGGTAAGACCTACAAGTGAAACCCAGCTTTGCTATTTCTAGTTTTATGATCTTGGGAAAGATACTTCTGTGTTTTTACTTCTCACCTATAAAAGGTAGATAATACAAGCTTTCCAACAAAGATTAAATGAGATAAGCTTTTTGAATCTAATGAGTATAGTCATAGCTGAAATTCAATAAAAGTTCAATGAGTACCTACCATGTAGCACTAGCAGATGATACAATTCTAAGTGTCCAGGCTGTAGATATGACATGGTGTCATCTACTAGGAGCTTAGTTATTATTAATACAGTCATCACCTTTTCTGGACCGTTTACTATGTGCTATGACTTCTGATACATGCTTTGCATGGCTTATCTTACATTATAACTACCTATGCAGTAGGGACCATTGTTATTCTTATTTACAAATTTGGAAACTAAAGTTTAGAAAAGTTATATCCAGAGATTCTTTTTTAACCAATATATCCTAATTGGAGCTGACAGCGAAGACTCTTTACTACCTATTTCTTTCCATTCCCCTTCCGTTGAAGTCCATCTTAACATATCACTTAATTCCACATATAAAATCCAGCCACATTTTAAAATGCATACTTTTTAAGTGGTAATTATAGTACACATAACACATTAAATTATTAAGCACCATCATTATTAATGAATTATGCCATTTTAGGAATAATTTGCTATTTATATAATTGATTTCCCAAAAGTATGTCCCACATGGAGGGAAACTGTAGAATTTATCGACATATAAAGAAAATTCTATCTTTTCCTAATACAAAATTCAAATTATATTTTACCATAAAATCAAATGGCCATTAAAAATTATTCCATAAATCAGGACACAGTTAAAAACAAAAATTCTATGGATAAATTTTAAATATTTTAAAGCCAAGAATTTTCTGAAACTCTTCACCTACTTAATATTACCAAACATTTTAAAAGGTAAGGTACTCAGATGAATAATTTAACATAGAAAGATATATACTATAATAATTAAGTGAAAAAGCAGATTATATATAGGTATCAATATAATAATTCACTTTATAAAAAATGAATATATATAAGAAAAAAGTCTTGAAGCATAAATACCAAAATGCTAACAGTAGTCAGTTAACTGTACGTAGTGGGATACACATTTTCTTTTTAAATCCCTATTTTAAAACACTTCCAAACATGTTATTTAAAACATGCTTAAGAGACTATCTGAAGGGAAAAACAAAGACTTTCAAAACCAGTATTAGTTGAACCTAAGTAAGATATGTTAATACTTACAAGGAATGTCTCGATAGCCATTTTCTAATGCACGAAAATAGTTCATGAACTGTAGAGTGGGAATTTTAAATATCTCCAATAAACCAGTGTCTTGAAATAAGGCATACATAACCTAAATGTCAATTAAAATAAAGTGCACTTTAAAAAATCAGAATTTCTATTTGTAGTTGAGTATAATATGTTTTTGTGATTTGCATTTAGGAATGTTAACCATGTTTATGTCTTTAAATTAATAATTAAAAACTTCCCCACAATGAATTCTTTCCAAAACGTGAAAAAGGAAGAATCACCCTAAAGCCCTTGAAAACCATATCATATCTCAGGTTTAAGACTTTTCCATTCTTCCCTTCAGCTTTATTCATAATTTATTGAAGGGAACATGAATTTTATTCTATTCTAGTCCTGGGTGTTAAAAGAAGTCAGAACAATATGTTTATCACATTTTTGTCCCTAAAGACTTCAATGAGATGAACTTATATGCCCTCCACATAATTTATCCTTATGTTCTTGTTTTTCATAAATAAGATACTTTGGAGCTCATGCGAGTGATATTTTGGGAAGTTAATCTGATGCTGTTGTGTGGACCCATCAGGGAGAACCTGGAGTCTGAGTGGTAAAAAGGAAGGTATTTTTCCATAGTTCTGGCATGAAATGAACCACTTGCCCTTGGGTGAAGTACCGGGAGGGCAGGTGAAAAAAATGCAGCGTAAGTTTCAATGGTTAGAACTAGATCACCTTTCATGTCCTTTTCAACCTCAAGATTCAATAAAAAGCAAATCTTTATCACTTCTTTAGTCTAAATTAATTTATCCCATTAACATGGGCACATAAACTACTTTTCATTTATATATATAAAATTATATGAAATAGAGATATAATAATATAATTGTTTACATATATATGGGTTTATATACATACGTTTCTATTTTCAAATTTTCTACTGATTATTTCATTTGTGAAAAAAATAATTCAATGAACAATGTTGAACTTGTACCTAAACCAATACTATACATTTTTAGATTCAGCTTTTTAGAAAGATTCAAGAAAAAATTAATTTATAATAAAGAAGTAGAGATTTGAAACAAACCTGACTGAGGATCCTTCCTGATTTCTCTCCCATCTTTTCTACAAGCTCAAAAATTTGAAAATTCCAGTTGCTCATCTTTTCTATTAATGAATCATAATCTTCCATTAAAATCAGGTCTAGTGATGCTTCCTGTTCAATCTGTACACACAGGAGGGAAAAACCAAACCAACTTAACCTTACCTTTTATAAATATTGTCAAATCCACATCTAAATGAGAATACTTAAAGCTGAATATTAGAAAATGGTCAGTATTATTTTGTTTAATGGTTATTCTCAAATATAATCTGTACTTCCTATTTTCTTTGTAGAAGGCTATCTTGAGACAAATATAAACATGTCTTTTAGGTATCAGAAGACTTATTAATCTTCACATTACTTTAATAAATAAAAAAATATTTCCAAAACATTATACAAATCTAAAATCCATTCTTTTTGTTTTAGAAGTTACAGGTATCAAATAATAATAGAAAGAAACTCATATCCTTATATGGGCATTCATTACTAGGATAACTTCTCAAAAGAAATGGATGGGCTTTTTCCCCTAAAAAGCTTAAATTTTGAACCTTAAAAACAGTAAAAAAAAATTGCTACTGTAAGTAGATTATTTTCATTGTTTTTTAATGACTACATGTTCTTCATACTTTAACATACACAATGAAGAAAATATCAGCATAGAAAGTAATATATCTACTATAAAACTAAATAATATGTGTTCATTTAAAAATGAATGCACTCTGTTTTTCTAGGATGATGAGTTTAGAAGTAATTATTATTTTTAAGCCAAGTTTTTCTTTAATGCGTTATAGTGACTTTCAGTAAAAAAAATTAAAATATATTAAAGACCTTGTTCTGGACAAAAACAATGAAACTAGTACTAACATTATATTTCACCTTAATATAATCATATTGAAAATTTATCTTTTACATTTGGCTGCTGCTCATTCTGTGCCTCTTCTGTTAGGTGATTGTCACCTTCCAAAAATAATTTTCTAGAGTCTCTGTTCTCTGTTTCCACTTCGTGTTGAGCTTCTGTAATGCTGAATGATTCTTTTGAGAAAATGGTGTTGTCTTCATCACCTTTCAAAAAATATATATGTTAACAAACAGATAAGAATAAAATTTGCCCTAAATGGACAGTTTTCTAAGAAAAATTATTTGTAAAACATATTCAGATAAAGTGAACCACACTGGCATTCAGTCTAAATTAATGACACCATTAGGTCATATCTTGCTGGACTATTTGGCCCAGGTATTTTGTGTTCTAGCAACATTTCACCTGATTTATCTACTCATGGATGAAAGATACAGGTGGAAATTCTTTATAAAAGTGAGAAACAGAAAAAAACAGCCCCTATCAATAGGAACTTTTTACCAATTTAATGTAAACAATTTCCAACATTTGAAATCGCTGGAGTTTTAGACACAAAAACTCTAAACTCATAATTATGAATGAGATTAAGGCACATCCAAAAGTTAAAACATAGTATAAAGAATTGTGAGTTATTTCTCTGCCAATGTGATTAATAATATTCTTTTTCCCAAATCACATGGAAAAGGGAAGCAGCACTGGTAGCTAAATAGCATTCATTCACATGTAAAAAAAATCATGTTCATTCTATTTGTAATATCCTAAACAGGAAACTTTCCCAAAATGCATCACCAGTAGAACAAATAAACTGTAGTAGCCCACACAGTTGAACACTGAGGAGCCAAGAGGATGAACTACAATCACAGGCAACAATATGGATGATTCTTAAATATATAATGTTGAGTGAAGGAAGCCAGGCACAAAGGCACACATTCTGTGACTTTCTTTATGAAAAGTTCAGGAACATATCAAAGCTGATACACATGAGTACTGAGAGACAGGATGAAATGAAATTTAGAATATTCAACTATTCTTGATAAGGCACTAATTATAATAATATTCTAAAATAGCCATCAATCTAAAAATTGTTGACATTTGAGGTACATTACATGATTTACTTTTTAATGATCTAAATTCCTAATAACTATATCTTACAGATAATAATAAAAAACAGTTGAAATAAATGTAGCAAGTTCTTTTCCAAAGATGTCCACAACACTATCTCTTATCCCACATGCACTCTTTTAAAATGTATTCTTGTCACTCCTCCATCAACAGAGAGTATTTATTTCCCAGCACCCTGGAATCTGGACAGGCTGCATGACTGCTCTGATTAACAGAATATGGCAGACGTGACACTTTGTTCTGGGTTGAGCCATTAACTGGACTGGCAGCTTCCAATTCCTCCTGTCTTGCTATCCAGTCAACATGTTGGAAGAAGCTCATAGAGGGGTCATATTTAGATGGACTGGTCAATAGCCAACAAATACATGAGTAATCCATCTTGGAAATTCAGCCCAATCAACTCTTCAAATGACTGTCACCCTTGTCAATATCTGACTGCAATCACATGAGAGCCCTCAAGTGAGAATCTCCCAGTTGATACCAGTCAATCCAAAAAACTGTGAGGGGGCGGGCCTGGTGGTGCAGTGGTTAAGTGCGCATGTTCCGCTTCTCGGCAGCCCAGCGTTTGCCAGTTCGGATCCCGGGTGCAGACATGGCACCACTTGGCACACCATGCTGTGGTAGGCGTCCCACATATAAAGTAGAGGAAGATGGGCATGGATGTTAGCTCAGGGCTAATCTTCCTCAAAAAAAACAACTGTGAGAATCAATAAATGTTTTTTAAAAGCTTTATTGAGTATAATTACATACCATAAAATCCATCCATTTTAAGTATATAATTCAACAATTTTAGTAAATTTACAGTTGTACAACCATTATGACAATCCAGTTTTAGAACATTCTCATCACCTCAAAATATACCCTCATGCCTATTTACAGTTAATCCTTATTTTTACCCCATCACTGTTCTAATTATTGTCTCTATAAATTAGCCTTTTCTAGAATTTCATACAAATGGAATCATACAATACATAGTTTTTTGAGCCTGACTTCTTCTACTTAATATTTTGAAGTTTATCCATGTAGTAGCATGTATCAGAAGTCCGTTCCTTTAATTGCTAAATAGAATTCCACTGTATGGATACACCACATGATATTTATCAGTTTGCAAGTCAATGGACATTTGGATCATCTCCAGTTTTGCACTATCATGAATAATGATATCATAAGTATTCACAATCCTGTCTTTGAGTGCTCATATGTTTTCTCCTGGGAAAATTCTTAGCCATGGCATAATTGAGTGATATGGTAAATTTATGTGTAACTTTTTAAGAAACTGTGAAAACTTTGCCAAACTGGCTATACCATTTTACATTCCCATCAGCAATGCATGAAGGTTTCAATTTCTCTACATCCTTAACATTTGGTATTGTCTGTCTTTTTGTTTATAGTTACCCTAGTTTGAGTGTAGTGGTATCTCATGGCAATATTAATTGGCACTTCCCTAATGACTGATGATGTTCATCATCTTTTCACGTGTTTATTACCTATTTGTTTATATCCTTCACCAAATGACTTTCACCAAAATATCTAAAATCTTTCACCCATTTTTTAATTGAATTGTTTGACTTCTTAATATTGAGTTGTAAAAGTTCTTTATGTATCATGGATATAAGACCTTTATCAGATGTAGAATTTGCAAATATTTTCTCCCGATCTGTAGTTTGTCTTTTCATTTTCATATTGATGTCTTTTGGAGTGCAAAAATTTTAAATTTTGCTGAAGCCCAATTTGTCATTCTTTTGTTTCATGGATCGTTCTTTGGTATTATATCTAAGAACGCTTTACTCAACCCACAGTCACAAAGATTCTGTCAAATGTTTTCTTCTAGAAGTTTCACTGTTTTAACTCTTGCACTTAGGTGTATGATCTATTTTGAGTTACTTTTTGTGTATATGGTGAGGTAAGCATCCAAATTCTTTTTCTGGCAAGTGTATATCCAATTGTCCTGGCAACATTTGTTGAAAAAACTTTCTCTTTTGAATCATCGGGCTTCTACGTCAAAAATCAATTGACCATAAATGCATGAATTTATTTTTGGACTCATAGTTCTGCCCCATTGATCTACAGGCTCATCTTTGTGCCAATACCACACTGTCTTAATTACAGTGGATTTATAATAAGTTTTGAAATCAGATAGTATTAGTTCTACAAATTTGTTCTTTTTCCAAATTGTTTTGGCTATTGTAGGTCATTTGTATTTCCACGTACATTTTAAGACCGGCTTGTCAATTTCTACCAAAAAAAAGCCTGCTGGAATTTGCTAAGTGTTGCCTTGAATTTACAGATCAATTTGGGAGAATAGCTCTGTTGACCACACTGAGTTTTTCCAATCTATTACTATGAAATGCCTCTTTATTTAGATTTTCTCCACAATGTTTGTTTTCAGTTTATAAGTCTCCCACTTCTTTTGTTAAATTTATTCTACTTTATTCTTTTGACACTGTTGTGAATGGAAATGCTTTCTTAATTTCAATTTACCATGGTTCATTGCTAGTATATAAAAATATAATTGATTTTGTACATTGGTCTTGTATCTTGTGACTTTGCTGAATTTGTTTATTGGTCCTAATAATTGTGTGTGTGTGTGTGTGTGTGTGTGATTTCTTTGGGATTTTATACACAAAGGATCATATGATCTGTGAATAGGAACAGTTTTATTTCTTTATTTCCATTCAGAATAACTTTATTTCCTTTTCTTTCTAATTTTCCTGGCTAGAACCTCCAGGACAATGTTGAATAGAAGTGCTGAAAGCAAAACTCCTTATCTTATTCTTGATCTTAGGGGGGAAGCATCAGTCTTTCTCCATTAAGGATGATGTTAACTGTGTGTTTTTCAGATGCCCTTTGCTAGGTTGAGGAACTTTGCTGCTATTACTAGTTTGAGTGTTTTTATCATGAAAGAGTGTTGGATTTCATCAAATGTTTTTTCTGCATCTATTTAGATTAACATGGATTTTTTTCACCTTTATTCTATTAATATGGTATACTACATTGATTGATTTTCAAATGTTAAACTACCCTTGCATTCCTGGGATAAATACCACTTGGTTATGGTGTGACCATTTTATACGTTGCTGGATTCAGTTTGCTAGTATTTTGTTAAGGATTTTGTGTCTGTACACATACGGGATATTGGTCTACAGTTTTCTTGTGATGCCTTTGTCTGGTTATGGTATCAGGGTAACACTGGTCTCAGAGAATGAGTTGGGTTCCCTCCTCTTCTATTTTTTGGAAGAGTTTGTGAAGGATTGGTCATCTTTGTTTTCTTTTGTTTTAACAATGCTTTAAAATATAAAAACCAAACACTACTGAATTGTACACTTTCAAAGGTTGAATTTTATGGTATGTGAAGGGATTGATATGAGCCTACAACCCCTGAAAGGGCCTATTTCTGGTTTACCTTTATTCCTAGGGTGTAGCGCTGTAGAATTTACCAAGTTATCTCTATCATGGCAGGCCTTCAACTCCAATCTCTGTCTCCCTAGTCCCATGAAGCTACCCACAGGACTGCTGTTTCTATCAGTCACTGACCCCTCTGGAAGCAGCAAACATTCTTCGACAGCCTTAAACTCCAGCCTCACTTTCTTGGACTTCTATGCTCCTCCAGATCTTGTACTGGTAATTCTGAGGAGTTCTTGTTGATTCTCCAGTGGCTTCAAGGAGATGTTTTTTGTTGTTAATAATTTGTCCAGCTTTTCTAGCTACCTTCAGAGGGAACGATGTGAGTTACCTAGTTAACTATTAATGGATGCTTGAATCATCAATTTTTTTAAGTTATAAAACAATTATAAATTTATCACCAACAATATATTTTGTTTGAGGATATAAAATGTTTCAGAATGATATAATTAAATTTTAAAACAACTCTCTATGCCATAAAAAAAACATATGCAAACCTTTTTGGGCTTAGATTGTGCAGTATAAATTTCAACATTAATATAATTAATTTCACTATTTATGAACCCTACTTATAAGCTAAGAAGACTGCATTCATTTATATAGTACACTTTTACTCTTCAAAATACTTTCACTATCTATTTTTTATCATTTGTTCCAAATAGTCCTCAGTGAAGTAGACAAAAACATTATAATTTTCACTTCAAAGATGGATAAACTGAAGTTAAACTAATTTACTGATTTTAAGAAACAATGTAAGAAATTGCTTGTAAATTCAAACACACATGACTTTTGCAGTCTCACCTGATTTTCCACTGTGGCAGTCTGTACCAGACTCTGATTCAGATGTTGAAACATAGTTCAGTATTTGATGTCCACAGCTTATAAAATAAAAGAGATAAATATAAATATATATTTATGACAAATGAGGCAAAATGTTTTTACCTAAATACACTTAGAAAATCTGCTTAATTTTTAACCAAGATACCAACTACAAAACATCCTAATATTCCAATCTCTCTATAAACTTTATAGGCTTTATACTAGGAAGCATCTGTCTGTCCCTGAAGGAAATAATGTATTTTGAAAGTCAACATTGAGTTCTGAGGTAAACACTTATTACCATTGAAGTAGAAATGAGAATAAACACCATGTGAACTAGGTACTATAAATAGGCCCTAAGGTATTATATACTAAAATAATTCTCATACATTTACTGATATCTTATGATGGATAGAATAACACTATATTTCACTTCAGATGGAGATCATTTAATTGGAAAATGAATAATGGCACTGAAATGAGAAAAGGTTTATTCAGAATAAAAACTACTAGATAAATAAAGAAGAGGACAGAGTCTTAATCCATCACCTAGTTATAATATAGAACTAGAAAACTGGTAATACTTTATTAAAATAACCTATATTTTGAAATAGAAACGAACATTTGGGAAACTTACCTGTTACATAAATTGCTATCAGAATTTCTAAGCTGCTGATAAAAATCTGGTGAATTGGGTGCATTGCCCAGAGATCTGTGTAAAACAACACTTGGCTTAGTAAGAAAATCAGCAGTATCAGGAAATTCTATGGGTGATCGACTAGTTAGAGAGCCAGCTGACACTGATCCATGACTGAGAGAATTGACAGGACTTAGGCTGGGTAAGGCACCTTTAAAAATTAAAAGAGAGGAAAGAGATAAATAAATATGTATGTATCTGCATGTGTTTATTGTCTGTGTTTGTGTATTTATAAAGAACATTTTCCTTCCTTAAAGAAAGCAAAGTGTTTACAATTAAATGATAAAGTAAATTTCTAGGTGGAGCTATCTTCAAGACATTCTAGGAATTTAAGCAGAATATAGACCATATTTGTCATCATCATTGACTGTGGACTAAACACCCTGTGGCAGGATGCACATACTTGGTAAATATTAAGAGTATAACTAAAATTTACATCCTGTGTGGCACAGATTTTCCTAATTCATATTGGTCTGTATCTTTCACATTTTGTGTTCCTACCAGCTCAATTATCCACATGAACAAAACATCTTTACCAAGTTTTACTGAATATTTTTCAACACGATAAAATTCATTTTTATTGAAGAACCAAAGTTCTTAATAGCATTAAGCAAGTTGAGCATATGATAAAATTATATGTTAACAGAACAGAAAATCCCATAAAAAATATATCCAAATCTTTCCAGCTCATTCATTTGACAATTCCTTCATTCATTTCCAGCCTGGCAGCCTGCCTGAAAATTTCAGACCCACGCCCTCACAATCTCAAGAGCCAATTCCTTAAAACAAATCCATTCTCCTCCCCCTATATATATGTATGTATATATTTATATATACACACACAAATGTTTTATTAGTTCTGTTTTCCTGGAGAACACTTACTAATACAATGTGTAATTTTATTTAATCTTCACAGTAACCCTGTGAGTTAAGTAGCATTTTCATTTTACCTTGAAGAAAAAAAAACTACCGCCCCCCCCCCACCAAAAAAAAATCAGGAAACTCGATTTAGTCAACACTATGAGACCATACTCTTTCCAAGGCTGCCACTGCTGTTCTGATCGATTTGTTTAGAGGCTCCTATAATTTCATATAATGTTAGGGCTGAATGGGATTTTACAAATAATTTGGTCAAACAGTTTACTGTTTCAGAAGAGGAAGCTGAGAACTAGAGAGGGGAAGCATCTTGCTTGTCAAAGTCATAATGTTTAGTTACTAACTGGAGACTAAAATTTCAACTTTCAGTGCTCTTTTCTCTAATTATACCAGTGAGTGTCCAAAACCCTGAAAAAGAGGCTGAGAAGAATAAATGGTAAATAACCTCAGGATAGAAATTTGATATAACATAGAAAAATATCAAAGAGAGAAGAAAATGACAGAGAAAAACCTAGCAACCTTTAAGAAATACTTTCTACAATATAGATTCATCATTTTTCTCTTAAACCTTTTTTACTGTGAAATATAATGCACATACAGACAAGTTACATCAGGAAGGCTCATCACTCAAGCAGAGACATAAAACATAACCAGAGATCAGAGACCCCTGTCCTCTAACATCCCTCCCTCTCATTAAAGGAAAGCATTATTTTGACTTTTATGGTATTGTTTTTCTTGCCTTTCTTTATACAACATATGTATGCATCTCTTAACAATTTAGTTTTGCCCTTTTTCAAACTTTGTAAATTGAATCAGACATATATATAGATGCTTCTATGCCTTGCTTACTTTACTGGACATTTTAAAAAGATATTTCCATGTGTTGCATGTGACTGTAGTTCAATTGACCCTGTAAGGGTTTACTCCTGGTCACTCAATTCTGTTCCATTGAGTTGGCATATCCTTATGCCAGTACCCCATTAGCTTGATTACTATAGCCTCATAGTAAGTTTTAAGATGTGGAAGTGTGAGTCCTCCAATTTTTTCTTCTTTTTTATTAAAGATTGTTTTCATTATTCTGGGTCCCTTGAATTTCCATATGAATTTTAAGATCAGTTTATCAGTTTCTGCAAAGAAGCCAGCTCAGGTTTTGATAAGGATTGAACTCACTCGAGAATAATTTAGGGAGTATTGCCATCTTAACAATATTAAGTCTTCTGATACATGAACATGGGATATTTTTTGCATTTATTTAGGTCTTCTTTAATTTCTTTCAATAATGTTTTCTAATTTTCAGTGTACAGGTCTTGCACTATTTTGTTAAATTTATTCCAAAGTATTTCATTCACTTTGATGCTAACTGTAAATGGAATTATATCCTTAATTTCAGTATTGCATTGTTCTTTGCTGGTATATAGAAACAGAATTGATTTTTGCATATAGATCTTGTGTCCTGCCACACTGACGAACTTGTTTATTGGTTTAATAGATTTTAATGAATTTCTTAGGATTTTGTAAGTACATGATCAGGTCATCTGTAAATATAGTTTTACTTCTTTCTTTTATTCCTTTTTACCTAACTACCCCAACTAGAACCTCCGATACTCAGTATAAGTGGCAATTATTTTATAATTATTAAAATAACTTTATAACTTTATTTTATAATTTCCAGTTCTTTGTTTATATTCTCTCTTTGGTAAGACATTGTTGTCATACTTTTCTTAAATACTTTAGATATGGTTTCCTCCAGCTCTTTAAACACATTTATCATGGCAGATTTAAAGTCATAGCTAAGTCCAAAATCCACACCCCCTCTGGGAAGTTTTCTGTTGGCTGCTTTTCTTTGTGTACGTGGCAAAAATTTCTTGTTTCTTTGCATGAGTCATAATTTTTTATTTACAACTGGACATTTTAGATAATATATTGTAACAATTCTGGTATTAGAGCCCTCCTACCCCCAAGGTTTGTTATGTTAACTGGTTTTGTGTTTGTTTTCTTGCTTCTGCTTATTTTTGAGTGACTTTCCTGGACTCATTATGCAGATCCTGTTTTCTCTGAGCTGTGTAGCCATTAAGTTCTCTACTAGTTTTTTGTTGGTTTTTTTTAAAGTTTTTGATTTATTTTTTAAGCTTCACTTCCTAGATGTCACCCCTGGGTCAGTATAATTTAAGGGTCAACCAATGATGAGTCAGAAGAGTTCTTTAATTCTCTTGCCTATATGTCATCTGTAGACCAGAATCTGTTTGAAAAGATAGGCCTTCAAACTTCAGGCAGTTTATAACACAGCCTTGGCTTTCACTTCCTGCCTGTGCAGGGCCTCAAGGTCAGCTACAGGTCAGTGACCGGAGCCTTCTCCTTTCCCAGATCTTTCCTAGGCATGTGCACAGCCTTGCACATGTGTCCAGCCTAGCAGATCCCCAGGAATATGTCAGAGCTTTCCAAGTTCCCTATGGTCATCAAGTGTCTGGGATTTCCTTTTAAATCCCCAGTCAGCTGCTGTTTGTCCCAAGTGAAATCACAGCCTTAGACAGTCACATCGTTGCCTGGCATTGGGTTTGGCTTTTTGGTTTGTGTTTTTGGAGAGCTGAGCTCTAAGTCAAATCAAACAGCCACAATACCCTGGGAATAGAGATTCCAGGGAACTGTAAGTTTGGACAAAATGTTTACTGTACTCTCAGGATGCTGCTTTTAATGGAGTTCCAAAAGAGGTCAGCGCTCTCTGAGGTTCAGCAAAGTTACTGGCTTTTAGCTACAATACCACTGAGCTGGGGAGAGAGGGCATGGGAATAGCCCCCAATTAAAATGTCACAAAACCCACTGTCTTACCAAAGTTCAGTAGTTTCTCTTATATAGATGCCTTCTAGTTTGTTCTCTGGTTTTTTGTTTTATATTTTTGTTGTTTTAGTAGGAGAGTGAGTTTACTGAGATCCTCTCTCTGCCACTCCAGAAGTCAATCTCTATATATGATTTTAATCCTTTGAAACTCATTGAGACTCGTTTTATAGTCCAGCAAATGGTCTATTGTGATCAATTTTGTATGTGTTCTTGGAAAAAATATGCATCCTGTAATGGCTGAGTGTAGTGTTTTATAGTCAATTAGGTCAAGTCAGTTAAATCATGTTGTTCTAATCTTCCGTATATCTATACTAATATTTTGGTCTGCTTATTCTGCTAGTTAATGAGAATAGTGAGTTAAAATCTCCAAATATAAATATGGATTTGCCTATTTCTCCCTTTAGTTCTGTCAATTTTGGGCTCATGTATTTTATAAGTGTGAGATCAAACCTATCTGGGTCCTTAGAGTATGCCTCGTGTAAAGAGCGTATACTTGAGTGCTGTTAATTGTCTGGCAATCTTTGCCTTTTAATTGGAGTGTATTTTCAATTTTTTTGTTGAATACTGGACATTTTAGATAATATACTGTAATAATTCTGGTCAGATCCCTGCCGTCCGTGCCGCAATGCCCCGCCCCCAACAGCTGCAAGGGGTATATTTAATGTAATATAGTGTGTTTAATCCACCATCTTATTTGCCATTTCTTTTTTAGTTGTTCCTTCTGTTTTTGTTTCTTATTTTCTCCTTTCTTGGATTCTTTTGGATTGTTCAAGTTTGTCTTTCTTTCTTTTTTTTTTTTAAACAATTTTTTTTTTTAAAGATCTTATTTTTTCCTTTTTCTCCCCAAAGCCCCCCGGTACATAGTTGTGTATTCTTCATTGTGGGTCCTTCTAGTTGTGGCATGTGGGACGCTGCCTCAGCGTGGTTTGATGAGCAGTGCCATGTCCGCGCCCAGGATTCGAACTAACGAAACACTGGGCCGCCTGCAGCGGAGCGCACGAACTTAACCACTCGGCCACGGGGCCAGCCCCTTGTCTTTCTTTTTAATCATGCCATTTTACCTCCTATATTGGCTTTTTACTTATACTTTTTTCTTTCACTCTTTTAATTATCACTCTGGATATTACAATATGCATTTTTGAAGTATTAGTTTCTCTTAATTTAGAACTTTTTACTACTTTTCAATCATTGCTAGTACAAGTTTAAATCCATTTACCCCTTTCCCACCCCTTATGCCACTGTTACCATATATTTGACTTTTTCATATATTATGCATGCTACAAGGATGTTTTTACTGTTGTTTCTAATCATCAATATTTTCTTAAATTCACCCACATATTTAGCCTTACTAGTGCTTTTCATTCGTTCCTGCAGTTCCATGCTTCCATCTGGATCATTTTCCTCCTAGCTAAAGAAGTCCCTGCTGAATCTTAGTAGTGCATGTGTACTAGCAATAAATACTATCAGCTTTTGTTTGTGTGAAAAACTGCTATTTCACCTTACTTTTTAAAGGATATTTTCATTGGATAAAGAATTCCAGGTTGGCAATTTTTATTCTTTCAGTACTTCAAATATGCCTTCCCATTATCTTTGGGTTCCAAACTTGCTGTTGAAAAGTCACTGTCAGTATCAATGTTGTTCCTTGGAAAATAGCCTTTTTTTTCCTGGTTGCTTTTGAGATTTTCTTGTTATTTTCTAATTCAGGAGTTTTGGTGAAATATCTAGCTATGATTTTCTCTACCTTCGTGGGGTTCACCGAGTTTCATGAATTTGTTGGCTCCTTTATTAGTTTTGGAAAATTATTCCGCCCTATTGTCTCTCTCCTCTTCTTTTGGAACTTCAGTTACACGAACATTAGAATCTCTGACTGTGTCCATTATGTCTCTTACATGTTGTTCTGTTATTCAGGCTCATGCATGTTAAGGACTGTTACATCTTCTTGGAGAATTGACCCCTTTATCATTATGTAATGCCCCTCTTTATCCCTGATAACTTCCCTAGCTTTGAAGTCTGCTCTGTCTGAAATTAATATAGCTACTCCTGCTTTCTTTTGATTAATGTTAGCATGGTATCTTTTTCTCCACCCACTTACTTTTAATCTTCACAAGCCTTTATATTTAAAGTGGGTTTCTTGTACCCAAGTTGGGTATTCCTCTTTGATCAACTCTAACAATCTTTGTTTTTTAATTGGTGCCTTTAGATCACTCATGTCCAAAGTGATTACTGATATAGTTGAATTAATATCTACCATATCTTTTACAGTTTTCTATTTGTTGCCCTTGTTGTTTGTTCCTATTTTTGTCTTCCACTCCTCTTCTGCCTTTTGTGGTTTTATTTGAACATTTTATGATTCCACTTTTTCTCCTTTCTTAGAATATCCACTATATTTCCTTTTCTACTTTTTTTTAGTGGTTGTCCTAAAATTTGCAATATATGTTTGCCACTAACCCAAGTCCACTTTCAAACAACACTATACCACTTTACAGATAGTGTGAGTACCTTATAATAACAAAATAATCCTAATTCCTCTATTCCTTGTATCATTGCTGTCATTCCTTTCACTTATATATAAGCATTCAAAACATATATATACATAAAATATATGTAAGCACACACAATCAAAAACATTGCTGCTCTTATTATTCTGAACAAACTCTTATCTGTTAGATCAAATAAAAATAAGAACAATGGAAGTTTGTATTTTCCCTTCATTTATTCCTTCTTCAGTGCTCTTCCTTTCTTTACGTAGAGCTGAGTTTCTGACCGATATTACTTTCCTTCTCTTTAAAGAACTTCTTTTAACATTTCTTGCAAGTCAGATCTACCCTCAATTTTTCTTCATCTGAAAAAGTCTTTATTCCTCCTTCAGTTTTGAAGGATAATTTCACAGGGTATATAATTGTAGATTAGTGGTATTTTTCCTCTCAACACATTAAATATTTTACTCCACTCTGTTCCTGCTCGCATGATTTCCAAAACCCTGGACGTAATTCTTATCTTTGTTCCTCTATAGGTAAGGTATTTTTTCCCCTCTGGCTTCTTTAAGGACTTTTTCTTTATCTTTCATTTTCTATAATTTGAAAATTATATGCCTAGGTATTGTTTTTTGGCATTTATCCTGTTTGATGTTCTCTGAGCTTCCTGGATCTGTGGTTTGGTGTCTGACATTAATTTGAGGAAATTCTCAGTCATTATTGTTTCAAATATTTCTTCCATTTCTTTCTCTCTTCTCCTTCTGGTATTCCTTTGTAGTTGTCGCACAGTGCTTGGACATTCTGTTTTGTTTTTTTCAGTTTTGCTTTCTATGTTTTTCAGTTTTGAAGGTCTCTGCTGACATATCCCCAAGATCAGAGGTTCTTTCCTCAGCTGTGTGCAGCCTACTCATAGGCCCGTCAAAAGCATTCTTCATTTCTGTTAGTGTTTTTGACCTCTACCATTTATTTTTGATTTTTTAAGGATTTCCATCTCTCTGCTCACAGTGTCCATCCATTCTTGCATGTTGTCTACTTTATCTGTTAGAGCCCTTGGCATATTAATCATAGTTGTTGTTTGTTTTTAAAAGAAAAGTTCACTGTTTTTTGTTTTTTTGTTTTTTTTTTGCTGATGAAGATTCACCCTGAGCTAACATCTGTTGCCAGTCTTCTTCTTTCTGCTGAGGAAGATTCACCCTAAGCTAACATCTGTTGAAATCTTCCTCTTTTTGTATGGGAGCTGCTGCCACAGCATAGCCACTGACGAGTGGTATAGGTCTGCACCTGGGAACTGAACCTGGATCACCTAAGCAGAGCACACCGGATTTAACCACTAGGCCACCAGGGCTGGCCCTAATCATGGTTGTTTTAAATTCCCAGTCTGGAGGCCAGCCCTGTGGCTAACTGGTTAAAGTTCCACATGCTCCGCTTCAGTGGCCCAGGTTCACAGGTTTGGATCCCAGGTGCAAACCTACTCCACTCATCAGCCACGCTGTGGAGGCATCCTGCATACAAATTAGAGGAAGATTGGAACAGATGTTAGCTCAGGGCTAATCTTCCTCAAGCAGAAAAAAAAAAGAGAAAGGTTGGCAATGGATGTTAGCTGAGAGCAAATCTTCCGCACCAAAAATAAATAAATAAATTCCCAGTCTGATAATTCTGAAATCCCTGCCATGTCTGGTTCTGATGGTTTTCTCTGTCACTCCAAATTGTGTTTTTTGCCTTTTGGTGTGCCTTGTAATTTTCTCTTGATAGCCAGACATAATGTATCTGTAAAAGGAACTGCTATAAATAAGACTTTAGTAATGTGGTGGTGAAGTGTTGGGGAGAAGTGTTATGCAGTCCTATGATTAGGTCTTTCTTTTGTGAGCCAAGTCTCCGAACTGTGAACTTTACAAGTGTTTCTTAGGGCTTTTTTTGCCTCCCTGCTTTGGTGGGAGAGGAGGGCTAGAGCTGACTGGAGTTGGGGACTTCCCTTCCCGCAGGTCAGTCAGGTCCTGATAATACCCCAGGAGGTGAGGCTCTGGGTAACTAGTTTCTCCTGCGGGCAGGTCTTGTTAAGAAGAATAGGGTGCTCTGTTGTATTTCAAAAAGGTTCCTTTCCCCTCCCCTGACAGAAGCATTTTCTCTAATATTTACTGTGGCAACCTGGTTGAACTTCTGGAGGTGTACCTCAAAAAACTGTGGGGACCCTCCCCCATGACTAGCTCCCCCTGGAGTTTTTAACTCTCAGAGTTGTCCCCACTGACCCTCCAGCAATTTGCCAGTTACAGTGCAGGTTTTCCTACCCCAGTACTGATTCAAGGCACTGGCGCTCACTGAGTTCCCCTTGTGAGTCTCTGCTCCAGTCAGCCTTGAGTAATCTGCATTTGCCTGTTTATCCCTCCAATTCTGGAGGCAGCAGTTTGCTCTGTGTCCTTACCTCCCTTAGAGACCCTAAAACAGTTGTTGATTTTTCAGGCTGTCCAACTTCTTAGTTGTTGTTAGGACAGAATGGTGACTTCCAAGTTCCTTACAGGCAGAACCGGAAACCAAACATCTTTGCTTATTTATATATTTTTTCCGTCTGTGGGTTTTAGTTTGGATAGTTTCTATATCTCTGGCTTCAAGTTCACTACTCTTTGTTTTCTGTTGTGTCCAATCTGTTTTCAAACCATCTTATAAGCTTTTTTTTTTTTAAAGATTTTATTTTTTTCCTTTTTCTCCCCAAAGGCCCCCGGTACATAGTTGTGTATTCTTCGTTGTGGGTCCTTCTAGTTGTGGCATGTGGGATGCTGCCTCAGTGTGGCTTGATGAGCAGTGCCATGTCCGCGCCCAGGATTCGAACCAACGAAACACTGGGCCGCCTGCAGCGGAGCGCGCAAACTTAACCACTCGGCTACGGGGCCAGCCCCATCTTATAAGCTTTTAATTTAATCAACTACGTTTCTCAGTTCTAGACTGACTACTTTTTCTTTTCTGTGTGTGCCAGTTCTCTGTTAAAATTATCCATCCATTTTTCTCCATCTTTCCTTCTATGTCTTTTAAAACATCATTGTTATTTTAAAGACTTTGTTAAATCCAACATCAATATCATATGTAGATCTCCTTCTAGTGTCTGCTCTTCTTGCTTATCAATAACATTTTCCTGCCTCTTGGCATGTTAGTTTTCTATTTCATGCCAAATATTGTGTGTACAAGAATTTTGTGACTGTATGTATATCCCATTGCCCCTGTCTATCACCAGACATAATGTACTTTGAAAGCAGAATATCAGTGTTGTTATGTTATTACTATGTTGTACCTAGAAAACATCTTTCATCCAAAAAGTTTTAAAGCATTCTATAATCTTTTCAGTTAAAGAAAATTCCCACTAGTGAGGGGTGGGTAAAATGGGTGAAGGGAGTCAAAAAGTACAAACATTCAGTTATAAAACAAGAAAATCCTGGGGGTGTAACGTATAGCATAGTGACTATAGTTAATAATACTTTATTGTATATTTGAAAGTTGCTAAGAGAATAGGTCTTAAAAGTTCTTATCACAGGGGCCAGCTCAGTGGTGTAGTAGTTAAGCGGACATGCTCTACTTCGGCAGCCCAGGGTTCACAGGTTTGCATCCTGGGTGCGGACCTAGCACCGCTCATCAAGCCACGCTGTGGCAGCATCCCAAATAAAACAAAGGAAGATTGGCACAGATCTTAGCTCAGGGACAATCTTCCTCAAGCTAAAAGCGGAAGATTGGTGGCAGATGTTAGTTCAGGGCCAATCTTCCTCACAAAAAAAGGTTCTCATCACAAGAAAAAAAATTTTTAACTATCTATAGTGACAGATATTAACTAGACTTACTATGGTGGTCATTTTGCAATATATACAAATATCGAATCATTATGTTGTACACCTGAAACTAATATAATGCTATATGTCAATTATATCATAAATAAGTAAATCCTATCATAATTAGGATATAGCTAGGGTTTTTCTACTCTCATATTAAGAGAGTAGAAAATAATATTTTTCTAAAGTAAATATTTTCTCTACAATTACCATGCCACAAAAGAATACCCTTTTCTGAGGATCTTCCCTCTTTATGGATATGTGAATCTGAATTTGCAACTATTAGTTAAATAGTTTTATATTTTACCCCTGAATCCCTAGTGCCTAACAAAGTGTCTGGTAAATAGTAGATGTTCAGAAAGCGTTTACTCAATGAATGAGCAAATAGTCAACTAATAGCCAACCCAAACTGCTTAGTCATATTAACTTACAACACATGAAATGGTATTCAAACTTAGCTCTAAATGTGTAATGAAAAATATTTTCACTACTATATACTTTGAGACCACCCATATTTAAATCGTAAAGAATGATGTCTTACCAGCTCTTCTCAGACCTATATGGTGAGTTAGCGACACAGAAGATGACCTTTGCTTCGGGATTGTCAGTAGATTTGAACTAAAAGGCCCATTTAGACAGCATCCTTGACTAAAAGGGAAAGATAACAGGTTAAGAATTTTAAAATCATAGGAAATTTCCTCTTTTTCCTTCATGGTCTTCCATTCAATTAGCAAATATCTGCTTATACTTTCAGAGTTTAGACATCTACCTAATGCCTAAGGCCTAAAGCAGGAGTCAGCAAACTTTTTCTGTAAAGGAACAAATAATAAATACATTTGGCTTTGCAGGCCATAAGGTCTCTGTTCCAACTACTCAATACTGTGCCACTGTAGCACAAAAGCAGCCATAAATAATAATAAATAAGTACAACTGTGTTTCAATATAATTTTATTTATAAAAGCAGATTATGGACCACATTGGATCCACAGGCTATAGATTACTGAACCGTGGCATAAAGCAGGTTATTAGGGACCGGCCCAGTGGCGTAGTGGTTAAGTTCATGCACTCCACTTTAGCGGCCCGGGGTTCACAGGTTCAGATCCTGGGCATGGACCTACACACAACTTGTCAAGCCATGCTGTGGTGGTGTTCCACATACAAACTAGAGGAAGACTGGCACAGATGTTAACTCAAGGCCAATCTTCCTCAAGCAAAAAGAAGATTTGCAGTGGATGGTAGCTCAGGACTAATCTCCCTCACACACACTCACACAAAAAAACGGCAGGTTATTAATCTGACCAGGAGAACTTCTTACAACAGATTACTAGGCCCACCCCCAGGATTTCTGTTTCAGTAGGTCTGGGGTAGGGCCAGATAATCTCCATTTCTAACAAGTTCTTAGGTGATGTTGATTTTGCTGGATCCAGGGACTGCACTGAGAATCACTGGCCTAAATTATATAGTTTTTCACTATTTTCTGTTCCCTTTCTTCACAGATATTGATTACCCATTAACTCAGTCACTTCCTATAACTGAAATATTTATTATAGGTTTTAGGGCTCTTATGAAGAAATTAAATATAAGTAGGCAATCATACTACATCAATGTGATACATAAAATGCAACTTAAGATTATATATTTGAAGGGTTTTGGCCAAGTGCCGTGAATAAGCCAGGCACACCACAAATTCCTTTCTTCGCTATTCACTAGCCTGTTCTCTTCTGTTATCAACTCCTGATGTGGGCACTTTGTCACAGGCTCAGGGACAAATCCAGATATTTTTCGCTCAGTATTTTCTAGTGTAGGCTAGGTTCTCAATAAGCTCTTCCCCAACTCCTTCATCTTTTCTGCACTTCCACACCCCATTACTCAAAGAAGATCTGTTTTTCTGTGATCTAAGAGGTTTTTGTTCAAGACTCTATTATAACGTTTACCCATAATGTATTATAATCTCACTGCTTACAGATTCTTTCCCCTTACTGATTTGTGAATTTCTTTAGGGGGACTAAGATATATCTCTGCATTCACAGTGGATATGGCACAGTGCCTGATAAAAGTGTTCAACAAATTTTTGTGGAATAAATGAATGATCTTCTCTTTAGGTTCCCACTTTTCTAGAGAAGAGGTCTTTTCTGCTCCCTGATTTTGAGTGAATGGACTCTTTTCCTTTCACTAACTTCTGCTTCAAGGCTCTCCTTGGGTCTTTTTCTAGAAATCTAGTTTGTTCCATATCCCCACGGGAGAAAAAATTCTGCATTACAAAGAGAAGGCATCTAAAACCAGTTGGCAACCACTTCATTAAAACTTCTTTAATGATAGTAACAAAAATTATAACAGTACTATTTTGAATATTTATCATACATCATCCATTGTTCTAGGTACTTTACATACTTCGTCTCTTTTAGTCATCTGAACAACTTGATTGTTATTCCTGTTTTACAGTTAAGAAAACTAAGGCTTCAAGAGACTAAATAATGTCCCCAAATTCACACAGCTAAAATTCACAGTGGCAGTGCTCAAATTTCAACTTCCAATTTCTTTGACTCTGAAGTATATGCTCTTTCCACAAAACCATTCTGATTCTATCTTTGTGTGTATTCCTCCATCTGTAAAATTAGAGATTCAGCATAAAGGACTTCTAATGTAACATCAAGCCTTTAGAGTCTATAGTATTTTTTCCTCAAGCCAGCAGTAATAATAATAAGTTGACAATATTTCCAAAAAAATGCAAATAATACCACCCGATAAATTCGTCTCCCTACCAACCTCCATCATTCTTTGTATTTGAGTATTCCTTGCCTACATGTGGAGTGAAAGAGACTGGGAAAGAAGAGTAACAATACCACCCAGGGCAATATTCAAACAGAAAAATCAGCCCTCTTAACTAATTAAAATCTCAAGTCCTTTAAGAGATGGACAGAGATAAACTCTTAAGGGTAGGTATTACAGTGACTGTTCAAGTAGGACTAACTCTTCCTCTTCCTTATGGTTTTCTTCCTTTGCATTCCTCTTACAGCTATGATAAGGTTTGTAATACTTCACTTTTTTCTCCAGGCAAAGCATGAAGAAAAGCAAAATTAAATCTTGTATTGCTCTTCACACAAAAAAGGTAGACTGGAGAATATAATGCAGCTTAATTTTCAAATGGAGTTAAACTAAGAATTATCAGGAAACTTTAAGGAAGGGTCTAACACAAGTTACATATTGTTTTCACCTACGGAGTTTTCCAAGTCATTTTTCTGTTCTCATTCTTTGCCAAGACTGTTCATCTCTGTTAGTTCATTTAATTTTTCCAACGAAGGGTGCAGCTTTGTCATGAGGGAATAACAGGGTTTCGAATCTCACATTAGGAATTTCGGCACTATTCTACAGGCATTGGTAAAGGGTCCAAAAACTTAATGACTCGAAAAACTATATAATCAAAGTTCTGTTTAAGGAAGATTTTTGGTGGAAGGATAGAAGATGGATCAAGTGGTGAAGAATATTAGAAATGGGAAGGCCAGTTAAGAGGATAATTCAATAGCCCAGGTAAGGAGTAATGAAACAGCGCAAGCAAAGTGATAAAGGAGAAGAAGGAAAAGAGACTCAGAGAGAGACTGGACAACTGGACAAGAGATAGAATAAGGTAATGGAATGCACATATAACACCAAGTTTTCTAGGTAAATTAATTTTGTAAGCAACCACTAAACTAGAGGATAGCATCATTGTGCCAGGAAAAAAGGGCAGAACCATAGTAACAGATGAAAAAGCAGCTGGAAGCATGAGAAATTTGGTTTCAGGCATAGTTTCAGGGAATGAGAGGTTCAGTTTGGAATCATGTTGAAATCACAGTCAAGTCATTTAAAATCACAGTCAGAGAAGCTGTGATCAGAATCCAAAGCTGTATTCCAATCAAGACTCAAAAATCTAGGATATCTGATCTCAGTTCTAGAGCACTCTAATAAAGTCAAGATGAATGCTCCGTGTGTCCAGAGTCACAGTCTACTCATTTTGTGCTACTAAAGCCTAAAGACTCCTGAATATCACCACACATTAAAGGTCTATAGCTACACAGTCTAATATGGTCGCCATATGTCTACATGATAGTTGCCTATGGCCCTTTATATTTTAATTAAAATTAAATAAAGTTTAAATTCAGTTCCTTAGTCATATTAGACACATGTAACTAGGGACTTCCATATGGACACTACAGATATAAAATATTCCCATCATCACAGAAATTTCTATTGGACAGCACTGATCTAGAGACTTAAATTTCAAAAGAAACTGTGGTTGTAAATTCCCAGGTCACTCTATGTTCAAAGTACACTTAGAGATTTATTACTGAGAAGCTCCAGCTTCTGTACACTAGGAAAATTACTTGTAGCCTTAACTCTTTAAAGTAGATATTACATAATACCATCAATTACTTTATTCTCCAAATTTCCAAATATGAGGCATATGATTTTGTTTTAATGAGAGTTAAGTGAATATATCGAATTGGCCTACATTTACTTTTATATGAACACCTCTCACAGTTAAAAATTAGTCTTACTTGACCATATTTCTATTTTAATATCAATCGCCTGAGGCAGCAGGATAAAAATGACCTCAACTCAATGTATCAAATGTTTCCTTAATTTCAAATGCATTGCTATTAACATCAGTGTGATAGATTTTCAAAAAGAACAATTTTCATCATTCTTTCTTAAAACCAGTATTCTCAAGGCAATGTGCCCCATGGTTAAGAAATATGTGTCATACAGCCCAACCTGAGCAAATGCTTTTGGAGTTACAGCCCAGCCCATGGGAGCACCCACCATGCCACAGTGACCCTGACAGTGAGAATGATCTACACCAAGTGGCTGCAGCTCAGCCGCCATGAAGGCGCCTATGCACTGAGCACAGCACAGCCAAGAAGGCATCCAGCACACTCAGAAGGCATCCCTGCCTGCAGAGCACCACAGCCCATGGGACCCACGTGGGTGCCCCTTGCCCTTACTGCAATGTAGGCAAGAAGACGCCTTGCTCATGGAGCACAGCAGCTCACAGGACCCACTGAGTGGTGGCTCACCCCCAGCATAGGCACCCTTGTCGCCTAGCACAGCAGCTTAGCCAGTCCCCTGCTGAGAACAGAGGCCCCACCTTTGGCGCCTGACCTGCCCACCCAGTGTAGAGGCCCTGCCCATGTCAGCACAACCTGCAGAGTGGCTGTGGCCAGGCCACGCAAGCACAGAGTAGCAAGCACAGAGTAGCCCTACCCACAAAACTTCCAGCAGATGGGGCAGGATCAGAAAACACAGCTCCTGCTCCCATCCAGCAGTGATAGGTGGAATCTGCGACCTGATACTACCACAAATGCACCAGCAAAGGATCAATTCTTCAAACACCATGAAGAACTACAGTAACACTTCACAGCAGAAGGAAAATGACAAGTCTCAGGAAACAAATGCTGAAGTCACAGAAATTTACAATCTACATGACAGAGAACTCAAAATAGTTGTCATAAAGAAACTGAATGAGTTACAAAAAAATTGAGAAAGACAGTTCAGTGTGCTCAAGAATAAAATTAAAGAGATTGAAACTCTAAAAAAAACAAAAACAGAAATTCTGGATATGAAGAACACAAATTAATGAAATAAAAAATAATCTAGAAACCATAAAAAATAGAGTTGATGTTATAGAGGACACAGTTATCAGAGAATCAGGGAACAGATGAATCAGAGGACAGAAATGTAGAAATGCTACAGGTAGAGGAGAGAGAACTACGATTTTAAAAAGTTAAGAAGTTCTTTGAGAAATGTCCAACTTAATTAGGAAGAGCAACATAAGGATTATAGGTACTTCAGAGGGAAAAGAAGGAGAAAGGAGCAGAGCTTGTTCAAAGAAACAATAGCTAAGGACCTCCCAAACCTGGGGAAGGCACTGGAATTACAAGTACAAGAAGCCAATAGAACTCCTAATTACAACAAAGCAAAAAGACCTTCTAAAAGGCATATAATATGAAAATTGACCAAAGTCAATCACAAGGAAAAAATATTAATACAGAAGAAAGCAACCTACAAAGGAACCTCTATCAGGCTTTCATTGGATTTCTCAGCAGAAACCTTACAGGCTAGGAGAGAATGGGATGATATATTCAAAATACTGAAAGACAAGGACCAGCCCCATGTCCGAGTGATTAAGTTCACGGGCTCTGTCTGCTTGGCTGGCTCGGGGTTTCGCCACTTCAGATCCTTGGCGCAAACATGGCACTGCTCGTCAGGCCATGCTGAGGTGGCATCCCACATAGCACAACCAGAAGGACCTACAGCTAGAATATACAACTATGGACTGGGGGGCTTTGGGGAGAAGAAGAAAAAAAAAAGCTTAGCAACAGATGGTAGCTCAGGTGCCAATCTTTTTTTTGTAAAGATTTTATTTTTCCTTTTTCTCCCTGGTATATTTTTAGTTGTGGGTCCTTCTGGTTGTGGCATGTGGGATGCCACCTCAGCATGGCCTGATGAGCGTGACATGTCTATGCCCAAGATCCAAACCAGTGAAACCCTGGGCCGCCGAAGCAGAGCACGTAAACTTAATCACTCAGCCACAGGGCCAGCCCCTCAGGTGCCAATCTTTAAGGAAAAAAAATACTGAAAGACAAAAACTTTCAGCCAAGAATACTCTATCCAGCAAAACTATCTTTCAGATACAATGGAGAAATAAAAGCTTTCCCAGATAAACAAAAGCTGAGGGAGTTCATTGCCACCAGACCTCCTTTACAAGATATGATGAAAGAAGCCCTCCTACCTGAAACAAAAGACAAAGGTTTACAAAGCTTTGAGCAAGGAAATAAAGAGAACAACAAAATCAGAAAACTGCAGCTCTCTATCAGAACAGGTCAGCAAACATTTAATTATAACATAAAAGATAAAGGGAAGGAAAGCATCAAAAATAACTATACACACTTCAATTTAGTCACAAAATCACAGCACAAAAAAGAATAATTTGTGACGACAGTAACTCAGAAGGGGAAGAGAAAAGGGATGGAACATGCTTAGGCTAATGGAGATAAGAGGTTATCAGAAAATGGACTCTCTCATCCATGAGATCTTTTATACAAACCTCATGGTAACCACTAAACAAAAAATCAGAACAGGGCCACAAATCATAAAGGAAGAGAAAACTATCACAGAAAACCACTAAACTGAAATGGCAGTCAGAAATACAAGGGAAATAGATAATAACTGGGAAACAAGTGATGAAATGGCAGTATTAAGCCTCAATATCAATAATCACTCTAAATGTAAATGGACTGAATTCTCCAATAAAAGACAAAGAGTGGCTAGATGAATTAAAAAATAAGACCCAAAAATATGCTGCCTCCAGGAAGCACATCTCAGCTCTAAAGACAAACATAGGATCAGAGTGAAGGGATGGAAGATAATACTCCAAGCAAATGGGCAAGCAAATAAAGCAGGTGTTGCCATACTTACATCAGACAAAGCCGACTTCGAGATAAAAAAGACAAAGAGAGACAAAGAGGGGCAGTATATAATGATAAAAGGGACATTCCACCAAGAGAAAATAACACTTATGAACATATATGCACCTAACAAAGGCACAAAGTATATAAAGCAACTACTAAGAGACCCAAAGGGAGAAACTGACAGCAACACAGTAATAGTAGAGGACCTCAACACCCCACTTACATCAATGGATACATCATCAAGACACAAAGTCAACAAAGAAACACTGGCCTTACAGGAAATGCCAAACCAGATGGACTTAATAGATATAATATTCCATCCTAAAACAGCAGAATATACATTGTTCTCAAGTGCACATGGAACATTCTCAAAGACAAACCATAAGTTGGGAAACAAGGCAAGCCTCAATAAATTTAAGACGACTGAAATCATATCAAGCCTCTTTTCCAACCACAATACTGAAACTAGAAACCAACTACAAGAAAAAAGCCGAGAAAGTAACAAAAGGGGTAGAATAAAAAATATGCAACTGAACAACCAGTAAATCAATGAAGAAATCAAAAAATATCTGGAGACAAATGAAAATAAAAATACAACACACCAGCTCTCACGGGAATGCAGCAACAGCAGTCCTAAGAGGGAAATTCATAGCAATACAGGCCCACTTGAATAAACAAGAAAAATCTCAAATAAGTAATCTTAAACTAAACAGAATGAGAAAAAGAAGAAAAACCGAAGCCCACAGTCAGCAGAAGGAGGGAAATAATAAAAATTAGAGCAGAAATAAGTGAAAGAGACTAAAAAACCAGTAGAAAGGATCAACAAAATAAAGAGCTGGTTATTTGAGAAGATAAAATTGACCAAGTCTTGGCCAGACTCACTAAGAAAAAAGAGAGAAGGCTCAGATAAATAAAATTAGAAACGAAAGAAGAGAAATGACAATGGATACCATAGAAATACAAAGTATTATAAAAGAATACTATGAAAAATTTGATGCTAACAAATTGGATAACCTAGAAGAAATAGATAAATTCTTAGACTCACACAACCTCCCAAACTGAATCAAGAAGCAACAGGGAATTTGAATAGACCAATCAAAAGGAAAGACATTCAAACAGTAATCAAAAACCTCCCAAAAAACTAAAATCCAAGACCAGATGGCTTCTCTGGAGAATTCTACCAAACATTTAAAGGAGATTTAATACCTGTCCTTCTCAAACTATTCCAAAAAATTTAAGAAGACTGAATGCTTCCTAGCTCATTCTATTAGGCCAACATCACCCTGATATCAAAACTAGACAAGGACAACACAAAGAAGGAAAATTACAGATCAATAAAGCTGATGAACATAGATGCAAAACTTCTCAACAAAATACTGGCAAACCAAATACAACAATACATTAAAAGGATCATACACCACCATGATGTGGGATTTATAGTAGGGACACAGGGAGGGTTCAACATCTGCAAATCAATCAACGTGATACACCACATTGACAACATGAGGAATAAACACCATATGCTTATCTCAATAGATGCAGAGAAAGCATTTGAAGGATCAAACATCTATTTATGATAAAAATTCTCAGTAAAATGTGTTTGGATGGAAAGTACCTCAAAATAATAAAGGCCAAATATGACAAACCCACAGCCAACATCATACTTAATGGTGAAAAACTGAAAGAGATCCCTCTGACAACAGGAACACAACATGGGTGCCCACTCTTGCCACTCCTATTCAACATATTACTGGAGGTTTTGGTCAGAACAATCAGGAAAAAAAAATTTAAATGTATCCAAATAGGCAATGAAGAAGTGAAACTGTTTGTGAATGACATGGTCCATATATAGAAAATCCTAGAGATTCCATCAGAAAACTATTAGAAATAATCAACAACTACAGCAAAGTTGCTGAGTACAAAATCAACTTAGAAAAATCAGTTGCATTTCTATACTCTAATAGCGAACTAACGGAAAGAGAACTCAGGAATACAACCCCATATACAATCGCAACA
Source organism: Equus quagga (assembly GCF_021613505.1). NCBI lineage: Eukaryota > Metazoa > Chordata > Mammalia > Perissodactyla > Equidae > Equus > Equus quagga. The sequence goes on from NC_060280.1 coordinate 15,020,036, forward strand.
AAAAGAATAAAATAGCTAGGAACAAACTTAACTAAGGAGGTGAAAGACCTATACACTGAAAACTATGACATTATTGAAAGAAATCGAAAAAGAAATGGAAAGATATTCCATGCTTATGGGTTGAAAGCATAAAAGATGTTAAACTGTCCATATTACCTAAAGCAATCTACAGATTCCATGCAATCCCATTCAGAATCCCAATGACGTTCACAGAAATAGAACAAAGAATCCTAAAATTTATATGGAACGAGAAGACCCGAGAGCTGGAGGCATCACAATCCCTGACTTAAAAGTATACTACAGGGGCCACTCCAGTGGTGCAGCGGTTAAGTATGCACGTTCCACTTTGGCGGCCCGGGGTTTGCTCGTTCGGATCCTGGGTGTGGACATGGCACCGTTTGGCAAGCCATGCTGTGGTAGGCGTCCCACATATAAAGTAGAGGAAGATGGGCACGGATGTTAGCTCAGGGACAGTCTTCCTCAGAAAAAAGAGGAGGATTGGCAACAGTTAGCTCAGGGCTAATCTTCCTAAAAAAAAAAAAAAACAAGTATACTACAAAGCTATAGTAATCAAAACAGCATACTACCAGCCCAAAGCAGACACACAGATCAATGGAACAGAACTGAAAGCCCAGAAATAAAACTACACATCTATGGACAGCTAGTCTTCCACAAAGAAGCCAAGAACATACAATGGAGAAAGGAAAGTCTCTCCAATAAATGATGTCAGGAAAACTGGACAGTCACAGGCAAAAGAATGAAAGTAGACCATTATCTTACACCTTCACAAAAATTAACTCAAAATGGATTAAAGACTTGAATGTAAGACCTGAAACCATAAAATTCCTACAAGAAAATATAGGCAGTATACTCTTAGACATGGGTCTCAGAGGATCTTTTCGAATACCATGTCTACTCAGGAAAGGGAAACAAAAGAAAAAATAAACAAAGGGACTACATCAGACTAAAAAGCTTCTGCAAGGCAAAGGAAACCATGAACAAAATGAAAAGGCAACCTACCAACTGGGAAAAAATATTTGCAAATCATACAACAAAGATGCAAGATGCAAATGCAAAAATGCAAAAAGACAACAAAGGTTTAATTTCCAAAATATATAAAGAACTCTTACAACTCTTCAACAAAAAACCCAACAACCCAATCAAAAAATGGGCAGAGGATATGAACAGACATTTCTCCAAAGATATGCAGATGCGCAACAGGCACATGAAAAGATGTTCAACATCACTAATTATTAGGAAAATGCAAATAAAAACTACAATGAGATATCACCTTACACCTGTCAGAATGGCCATAATTAACAACAAAAAAAAAAATAACAAACGGAGAGGATGTGGAGAAAAGGGAACCCTCATACACTGCTGGTGGGAATGCAAACTGGTACAGCCACTATGGAAAACAGTGTGGAGATTTCTCAAAAACTTAAAAATAAAAATACCATACAATCCAGCTATCCCACTACTGGGTATTTATCCAAATAATACAAAATCAACAATACAAAGAGATTTATGCACCCTTATGTTCGTTGCAGCATTATTCACAATAGCTAAGACGTGGAAGCAACCCAAGTGCTCATCAACTGACGAGTGGATAAAGAAGATGTGGTATATATTTATATACAATGGAACACTACTCAGCCATAGTAAAGAGAGAAAATCATCCCATTTGCAACAACATGGATAGACCTTGAGGGTTTTATGTTAAATGAAATAAATCAGACAGAGAAAGACAAACACCATATGATTTCACTCATATGTGGAAGATAAACAAACACATGGATAAAGAGAACAGATTAGCAGTTACCAGAGGGGAAGTGGGTGGTGGGTGGGCAAAAGGCATAAAGGGGCACATATGTATGGTGACAGATGAAAATTACACTATTGGTGGTGAGCACAATGCAGTCTATACAGAAACTGATATATAATAATGTATACTTGAAATTATACAATGTTATAAACCAATATGACCTCAGTAAAATAATTGAAAAAAAAGAGAAATATTTGTCATATTTTCAGTTCCTAACATCATTTACTTCCCCATATCCTGCTTCCATTTAAAACAAACAAAAAAAAAAGCAAAGGAAAAAAAACATCATGTTTAGGCTCTGGGAAAGCTTTGGACCAAAGCTCATTTTCCTGTACAATACTCTTCAAATGTCATCCATTCCTGTTTTATATATCATTTCACTCAGTTCTTCTTTTATAAAAAAAAGGTCTTCATCCACTTGAATGTATTAGAGAAGATTCAAATTAATAAGTGACAAAATAATCTGGAAAATTATAATTATCTAATCATATTTCATATATAAATGTTAACATAAATTTTAACAAATAAACAGCTATGATCCAATCCTGCCATCTACTGGTTCAAACGTGTAAGTACACAGCTCAAGCTAAACAAAGAACGACACACGCTCAGTAATAACATTAAACAGGAAATTTACACTAATTCCAATTTTATTAACATAGTTAGATAACTGACTACATAGAAGCTTGTAACTCACACAAGAGATCAATGTTTCCCAGCTTTTAAAAGACAAAGTATCGAATCCTTTGTTATCAGAGTAAATGCGTATGTTTACACTCAGAGGATTTCAGCTCCTGCATTTTCCCAGCCTCCTTCAGTTATAGTTACTGATACTTTTCATTTGTAGGATAAGCACTGTTTAGTTCCAAATAAACACTCAACAGAATATAGAATATACTAGCAGTCTTAATCCTCTGGCAGGAACAGGGTTTGAAAGAGTCTTGCTCCTTTATATCTAACATCTGAGATAAGCCCTGTGAAGGTGCTCCTCCTTTCATAACTCTGCTGACCCACCTTTGGATACTATGCATTGGACTGGTGACAGCCCCTATAATCACCACTTCTACCAATTTAAAAGCTTTCCCAGTACCCTGTTCTAAACTGATCCTAGTTTCCTTAAACTGCCTCCCTGATACACGTTCTTAAGGGCCCAACATGCTTTGAACCCAACTTACCTATTTTATGGGAGAAGTTATATTAGCTTTTTTTTTTGAGGAAGATTGGCCCTCAGGTAACATCTGTTGCCAATCCTCCTCTTTTTGCTGAGGAAGATTGGCCCTGAGCTAATGTGCATGCCCATCTTCCCCTACTTTATATGTGAGATGCCTGCCACAGCATGGCTTGATAAGCGGCACATAGGTCTGCGCCCAGCCCAGGATCTGAACCTCGAGCTGCCCAAGCAGAGCGTGCAAACTTGACCGCTATGCCACTGGGCCAGCCCCTATATTGGCTTCTTTTTTTTTTTCTTTTTTTAGGAAGATTAGCCCTGAGCTAACTGCTGCCAATTTTCCTCTTTTTGCTGAGGAAGACTGGCCCTGAACTAACATCTGTGCCCATCTTCCTCTACTTCATATGTGGGACGCCTACCACAGCATGGCTTGCCAAGCGGTGCCATGTCTGCACCCAAGATCCAAACCAGCAAACCCCGGGTCACCAAAGCAGAATGTGTGCACTTAACCGCTGCGCCACCGGGCCGGCCCCTGGCTTCTTATTAAGAATCAGTTTCTCTATTATGCCATATTACTACCCAAGCTGTCCTATATCTAAAATATTTCAACTGTTCCTTTCTGCTTTCAGAACTCTTTCAAACTTCACTCACAGAAATAAAGTGGATGTTTCAGGTTTCTTTAAAAGGCTCTGGGGATTTTACCTTGAAATGCCAAATTCTTGGTGAGGCCTTTTGCCATTATTGCGTTCCCACCTTGAAGAAGACTGTTCAACCGGCGGCAGACCTGAAGTTCCTGAGCTCCTCCTGAGCTGTGGAGTTGGCAGACTATTCCTACTGTTTAGTCCCTGTGGAACAATTTAAAATTTAACGGTTTAAATCGCCACCCTTTAATACGCTGCATATGTATCATTAAAGATGGTACATGAAAATATCAACATAAAGTATATTTTTAACATGTACAAGAGAAACAGAACATTTTATTCTGAAAGTCTGTCAATTTTACTCCAAATTTCACATTCTATATTGGTTTTCTATTTATCTTCCTCCTACTAAAAAATGATTTAGGAACTCCTTACACCTTAGCTAGATGTTTTTCTTTTGTACAATTTACTCCTAGTTTATGAGAAATAAACAACCAACATTTTAAACATAAACAAATAGTAGATATGAATGATTCATCCTGAAAAGAAACTTCAGAGGACAAGCTTCGGATCAGGACGATCAGCCCTGCATCCTAAACCTTTGATCCTTTCAGTACAGTGCCAATGTGCACAGAGCTCGATCTGCAGAAACTGCACGATTCTGACCTACCTTTTGAATTAATGATTAAATTAAATTCAGAGACCTTTAGCATTAATAATTTTACCCTAATTTTTGAAAATATTCTCAATTAATGCAAATGTTCAATTAGCCAGAAGATTCCATTTGCGACCACTGTGAATAGGTGTTTTACTGAGATTCACATAAAACGGTCTCTGCTTGTATGAACTTCCCCTGCCAGCAGACACTAACACCATCTCAGAGACATAAACATCTCCTATATTTTAGTTTTCACACGGACGTTGATTTTGTAAAGGTTCATTGTTAGTTAGACATGAAGAAAAAGTTGTTTATGTAACATAATGCTTTCTGGCTATAATTTAGGTCCAAATAATCTTTCTTAGTTCTTAACACATACATAAGACATTTACATTACACTATCTGTTCCAATTCCCTTTTCCTTACTAATTATTCTTTCATAAGTGCTGTTGCTCTTTTCTAAGGTACTATCAGGCTTTTTACATTCTTTTCCAAAAGCAGAGACAAATTAGATATGAAATTCAAATGAGAAGTTTAAAGAACACAAAGAAAAGAATTGAGGGTTACTTCCGTGTTCTTATATGACTTATCCCATCAGTAAATTCCAGTACCCAAAATAAGCCTGATTAACGAGAATGGTCAGGAAATGAGGTACAAATGCATTATTGTTTAAAATGTGTCTAAAATGTACCAGTACACTTTTCTACAGTAAACACAGTAACAAACTACTTATATCAATATGAGTTTTATGACTGAGATTTTTAAGAATTACTATTTTTAAAAATTACTATACTAAACATCACGTCAATGCAAAATACAAGGAAGAGCAGCACATCGAGTGAAAACTAACTCAAGAATGTTAGAATTGTTTTATTGATTAATTCATTACTATCCCTTTTGATGCTCATAAATAACCTTTCTCATAGGTAGAGTGTTAGAAAAAATGCTATATAACTAAGTACATTGTTAATTTGGTTTTGACTAATGCTTGTACTACTGTACACACTTTTTAAAAATAAAAGTATCACATAACCTATGATCCAGATTTAGGATTGATAATTTTCAAATCCTTTTGCCCTAATCAGTGTTCTCAATTTTTCAATATTTCTAAACTCTAACGCTGAGAACTAACAGAAGGAAAATAACAATCAAAATCTCTCCAAAACTCTATTTAACTTTGTCTAGACTCGATATACACCATTGCAATGAACAAAATTAGCTGATTTGAATTTCATCTTCTCTTGGTTTCTTTATCTGTAGAATAAAGTAGTTCAACTAGAATAAGCTCTAAAATTTTTCTATTTTTAAAGTTTTGTGATTTTAGCTATTGGTAAAGATATTGATAAATAGTCAAATAAAACAAGTAAAAGCACTCTGAACAAGCACAATGCATACCTATTTAGAACAGTATTTATTGTTTTCTAAAGGAGATCTTATTTTGAAGCACTGTTATTTAAAGAGAAATTAATCCCATATCTAATGATGAGAAAATCAGTGCCTAAAGGGCTATAGCAATTTCCAGTGGGTAAATAAAAAACAGAGTTCAAAAAAATGTAAAAATAAATTTATAATAATCTATGTGATTCATAAAATGAATATTATGATGATCATTTGTTCTTGGTTCAACAAGAACAATTCTTGCATTCTAAAGAATACAATAGATTAATGACATGAATTAATTACTAGTTTATTGTATGCCTGGAACTAAGTTTGCTTGTTGCTCTTGACTTCTTAACAACAACAACAATAATAAATAGTTGATACCAATGAAGTTATAACTGCTAATATTAGCACTGTTATTTAGAATAAAAACTGAATACTCATTTAGAATTATTTGAGGTTTATAACTACCTCTAAAGTCCCAAGCAGCTCAACATATTGTAAAAGAAGCTGGTCCTTGAAAAAGAAATTGTATTTCATCTATGATTTAAAGGGGCAGTTTTAAGTTGAAAATATCATTAAATGTGATCAATAGGGCTGGCTAATTACTGTATTTTGACCTTGTGAAGTTTTCGATCTCCTTTCTCCGCTGGGTCCTCTATTTCAGAGCAGGGGTAAAATCCAGGAAAGGGTGTGAGAGGGTTAATCTTTGGCCTACAGGAACCTGAGAAAGCACCCATCAAGCTGCTGATACTCCGTAGGGAAGAAATGACTTGTGGGGGAAGGGTTGGATCAACCAGAAGATCCGACACCATCTTGCGAGCCTCATTTAGCACTGAAAGATCAACTCCACTTCCACCTCCAGAATTCTAGAAAAGAAAAAGAGTAAAATTATATATTTGTTACACAGAAGAGTTAACATTTAATAAAAAGTTACTCTACTCTAAATCAAGGTCTATCTAACAATATCTAAGTGATTAAATCCTATTAAAAATTAATTTTCATTTATTTGGACATGGCATAAATGATAGAACAAATGGTATAATTCTAATCTCAAATTTTTTTATGCTGAAGTATGTAGCAGATATTGTGAACTTTAATTTTCTTCTATATTTTTCATTAGCTTATCTCACATTTAACAATATTCATTACTCACTTACTGACTTTATAACTAGTGTGGAACTAAATTTGAATTTATTTCAAAATCTATAATATGAACATTTTATTAATTTATTGATGATGTCCTTTCCTTTATGTCAAAATTTCTTATAAACATATATAGCATTTCTTTCATTTACCTTACTCACTTAAGGGGCAGTCTAGCACAGTTACAAGGCTTTGTTGGAAAGACATGAGTTTGAAATCTACGCATTACCCTTAACTGTGTGACTTTCAGCAACTTATTTAACCTCTGAACTTTTTAGTTTCTTCACTATAAAACGGGGACAACAACATCTATCTGGTCAAAGGCTGATGTGAGCATTAAATCTGATAATACATGTAAAGCACATAAAGCAATGTATAGTGCGTATATTTTAAGTGCAGTAAAGAAGACTATTATTGTCAATATGTGGAAAATGATGAAATAAAAATACAGAAAAAACATTATCACAGTTCAAAGGAGGTAGTGATAACTTTGAACTGAATGGTTAACAAAAACCTCATGAAAGAGATAGCATCAGGCTGGACCCTAAAAAATGGGTAGGAAATATATTTTTTCAATTAAGAATAAATATTTCATTGATATATAGACATGATTTTTACTTTTTGAAAATACATATATATGATCAACTCAATTGCCCATAGAAATAAGTACAATGATAATCAGAACAGTGAATTAAATGTTACTTTTCTTTTACTGTACATTGAACTTACATTTGGGTGTGTTTTGAACTCATAATTATTCATAGTATTTAATGAGCTCACCAAGAAACTGTTTATTAAGTATCCTCAATGCATTTTAGAATTGGGAAATATGAAAGTTAGACTAAAGATTGGCTAAATAATGTTTTTGCTCTTTGTAAAATCCTTTTTTTTTTTTTACTTGTGAAGTATTATTTTGTATTGGTTTTTATTTTAAAACATTCCCTATTATTGGGGCATAGCCCAGCTATTTCTAGTCTTTTTTAAACAAAAACCTCTCTGTATATGTTACTATAGATAATTAAGCACATTCCAACAAATAGCTTCCCATAATTTGGGTTGCTGGACCAAAGTAAATGAACATGTTAAACTTTGAACATTACTATAAAACTGCTCTCGCATGTGTTGGTCAAATTTATACTTCCATGAATTGTACATAATCTGTTTTCCCACACCCAGATAAAAACTCTGCCGTCATTTGAGTTGGTGTTGCTCCATAGATAATGTGTCATTTCTCTCTGGCTGTTGTCAAGATATTTTCTTTGTCTTTAGTTTTTAACAGTTTATGAGAGTGACATCAGCATCATGGCAGAATGAGCTCTTCCCTTGGACTCTTCCTCTAAGATACAACTAAAAGGACATTCATATACCAACAGAGAACATTCACACAACAAAAAAGATATCTGAGAGACCCATGCAGCCATATCTCTGAGGGTGGAGGTGCTAGACCCCCGAGAGGAAGTGGAAGGAGGTAAGGGGAATCTTCTCTTCCTCCCAAATGGCAGAACCTTGGGACTGCACACATCTCTCAGAGGAAAGGGGGAAGGGGTGGCCCTCCACAGAAACACCATAGCTCTCTGAGTTCCCTCACAGCCTGTGGGAAAGCCCCACACAGAGGTGACTGAGCTATCATGGGGGTGTCTCCATCAAGCTGGCACCTGAGGAGAGCAGACAGCCAGGGCTGAGCAAGAAAACCCCCAGGACTGCACAGGCAAAAGAAAGCACCCCTCCCCCTGCCCCGTGCTCCAGTTCAGTGGGTCGGCCAGAGCACCGCACAGATGGAAAAGCAGCCAGCAGCTGGAGTGAGAAGACTGTGGATTGCGGCAGGCTCAGAATACACAGCTTTTTACCCCCACCAAGTGGTGCTAGGTGGAAGCTGAGACCTGATACTATCACTATGCAGAGGCACAAATCCACACCACAAAGCACTATGAAAAAATATATTAAATCTCCAGCCCAGAAGGAAAATGAAAAGTACCCAGAAATCAATCCTGAAGGCACAGAAATTTATAATCTAAATGACAAAGAATTCAAAATAGGTATCATAAAAAAACTCAATGAGTTACAAGAAAATACAGTTAGACAGTTATATGAAACCAGGAAATGATTCAAAAAGAGACTGAAACTATAAAGAAGAACCAACCAGAAATGTTGGAGATTAAAAACACAATGGCTGAAATAAAGAAAAATCTGGACACCCCAAACAATAGAGCTGATATTATGGAAGAACAAATCAGCAGTCTTGAGGATAGAAATGCTCCAGATGGAGGAGAAGAGACAATTAAGACAAAAAGGAAATGAAGGAATTCTCTGAGAAATATCTGACTCAATAAAGAAATGTAACATAAGAATTATAGGTATTCAAGAGGGAGAAGAGAAGGCGAAGGGAGCAGAAAGCTTGTTCAAAGAAATAATAGCTGAGAACTTCCCAAACCTGCAGAAGGAGCTGGAAATACAAGTGAAAGATACCAACAGATTTCCTAATTATATCAAAGTAAAAAGACCTTCTCCAAGGCATATACTAGTAAAGCTGAAAAAAGTCAATGACAAAGAAAAAATATTAAGGGTGGCAAGGCAGAAAATAACTTACAAAGGAACCCCTGTCAGGCTTTCAGTGGATCACTCAACAGAAACCTTACTGGCTAGGAGAGAGTGGAATGATATACTCAAAATACCAAAACACAAAAACTTTCAGCCAAGAATACTCTATTCAGTGAAAACATCCTTCAGATATGATGGAGAAGTAAAAACTTTCCCAGATAAACAAAAACTGAGGGAGTTCATCGCCACAAGACGCTCCAATAGAAATCTTCAAGAAGGCCCTTGTACCTGAAAAAAAATGAAACAAGTTACAAAGCCCTCAGCAAGAAGATAAATAGGTAGGCAAAATCAGAAAACTACATCTCTCTATCAGAACAGGTTAGCAAACACTTAATTATAACATTAAAGATAAAGGGCAGGAAAACACCAAAAATAAATATAATCTCGTCATTTTAAACACAAATTCACAAGGTGGAATAAGACATGACAGTAATAACTTAGAAGGGGCAAAGGAAAGGGATGGAATCAGCTTAGTCTAAGGAAATAAGAGGCTATCAGAAAATGGACTAGCTCATCTATGAGATTTTTTATACAAACATATAACCACTAAAACTAAACAAATAACTACAAAAGAGGCACAAATGATAAATAAGGAGAAAAATAAGAAAACCATCATAGAAAACTACCTAACCAGACTGTTAGTCCAAACTACACAGGACAAGAAACAATGGAAATGCAGAAGAACCAGAAAACAAGCCATAAGATGTCAGCGTTAAGCCCACATATATCAATAATCACTCTAAATGTAAATGGATTGAATTCTTCAATCAAAAGACAGAGTTGCAGAATGAATTAAAAAACAAGACCCAACAATATGCTGCCTCCAGGAAGCACATCTCAGTTCAAAAGTGAACACAGGCTCAGAGTGAAGGGATGGAATATGATATTCCGAGCTAATAGCAAACAAAAGAAAGCAAGTGTTGCCAGACTTGCATCAGACAAAGCAGACTTCAAGATGAAACAGGTAAAGAGAGACAAAGAGAGGCAGTATATAATGATAAAAAGGGACATTCTACCAAGAAAACATAACATTTATAAATATTTAGGCACCCCACACAGGAGCACCAAAGTACATAAAGCAACTACTAACAAACCTAAAAGGAGATATTAATAACAACACAATAATAGTAGGGGACCTCAACACCCCACTTACATCAATGGATAGATCATCCAAAGAGAAAGTCAACAAGGAAATAGGGGAATTAATCGAAAAACTAGACCAGATGGACTTTATAGATATATATAGAACACTGCATCCAAAAACAGCAAGACACATTCCTCTCAAGTGTGCATGGAACATTCAGGATAGACCATATGATGGGAAACAAGGCAAGTCTCAATAAATTGAAGAAGATTAAAATAATATCATGCATCTTTTCCAAGCATAATGCTATGAAACTAGAAATCAACTACAAGAAAAAAGCTGGGAAAGAGAAAAAGATGTGGCGATTAACCAACATGCTACTGAACAACCAGTGGATTATTGAAGAAATTAAAGTAAAAATCAAAAGATATCTGAAGACTAATGAAAATGAAAACACACCATACCAATTTATATGGGATGCAGTCCTAAGAGGGAAATTCATCGCAATAGAGACCCACTTTAAGAAATAAGAAAAATCTCAAATAAGCAATCTTAAACCACACCTAACAGAAACAGAAAAAGAACAAAGCCCAAAGTCAGCAGAAGGAGGAAAATGATGAAAATTAGAGCAGAAATAAATGAAATTGAAACAAAAAAGACAGTAGGAAGAACCAATGAAATAAAGAGCTGGTTATTTGAAAAGACAAACAAAATTGACAAACCCTTAGCCAGCCAACAAATTGGACAATCTAGAAGAAATGAGTGAATTCTTAGACTCTTACAACCTCCCAAACTGAATCAAGAAGAAATAGAGTGAGTATCTGAATAGACCAATCACAAGGGAAGACATTGAAAGAGAAATCAAAAACCTCCCCAAAAATAAAAGTCCAGGACCAGATAGCTTCTCTGGAGAATTCTATCAAACATTCAAAGGAGATTTATTACTTATCCTTCTCAAACTATTCCAAAAAATTGAAGAAGGAGGAACACTTCCTAACACATTCTACCAAGCCAACATCACCCTGATACCAAAGCCAGACAAGGACAACAGAAAGAAGGAAAACTACAGGCCAATATTGCTAATGAACATAGATGCAAAAATCCTCAACAAAATATTGGCAAACTGAATATAGCAATACATTAAAAGGATCATACACCACGATCAAGTGGGATTTATAGCAGGGACGCAGGGATGGTTCAACACCCACAAATCAATCAATGTGAAATACCACGTTAACAAAATGAGAAATAAAAACCTCATGATCATCTCAATAGATGCAAAGAAAGCAATTGACAGGATCTGACATCTATTTATGATAAAACTCTCAATAAAATGCGTATAAAAGGAAAGTACCTCAACACAATAAAGGCCATGTACGACAAACCCACAGCCAACATCATACTCAATGGGAAAAACTGAAAGCCACCCCTCTGAGAACAGGAACAAGGCAAGGGTGCCCACTCTCACCATTCCTATTCAACATAGTACTGGAGGTTTTGGTCAGAGCAATTAGGCATGAAAAAGAAATAAAAGGAATCCAAACAGGCAATGAAGAACTGAAAATCTCGTTGTTTACAAACAAGATGGTTTTATATAGAGAAAACCCTAAAGAATCCACTGGAAAACTAGTAGAAATAATCAACAACCACAGCAAAGTTGCTGCGTACAAAATCAACTTACAAAAATCAGTTGCATTCCTACACCCTAATAACGAACTAACAGAAAGAGAACTCAAGAATACAATCCCATATACAATCGCAACAAAAAGAATAAAATATCTAGGAATAAACTTAACTAAGAAGGTGAAAGACCTATACAATGAAAATTTTAAGATATTACTGAAATAAATCGATGATGACATAGGGAAATGGGAAGATATTCCATGCACATGGATTGGAAAACTAAACATAGTTAAAATGTCCATACTACCTAAAGCAATCTACAGATTCATTGCAATCCCAATCAGAATCCCAATGACAATATTCATGGAAACAGAACAAAGAATCCTAAAATTCATATGGGGCAACTAAAGACCCTGAATAGCTAAAGCAATCCTGGGAAAAAAGAACAAAGCTGGAGGCACCACAATCCCTGACTTCAAAATATACCACAAAGATATAGTAATCAAAACAGCATGGTACTGGTACTAAAACAGGCACATTGATCAATGGAACAAAACTGAAAGCCCAGAAATAAAACCACACATCTACAGACAGCTAATCTTTGACAAAGGAGCTAAGAACATACAATGGAGACAGGAAAGTCTCTTCAATAAATGGTGTTGGGAAAAGTAGACACCCGCATGTAAAAGAATGAAAGTAGACCATTATCTTTCACCCTACACAAAAATAAACTCAAAATGGATCAAAGACTTGAAGGTAAGATGTGAAACCATAAAACTTCTAGAAGAAAATATATGCAGTATACTCTTTGACATCAGTCTTTAAAGGATCTTTTCTCAGACAAGAGAAACAGAAAAAATAAACAAGTGGGACCTTCATCAGACTAAAGAGCTTCTGCAAGGCAAAGCAAACCAGGAACGAAAGGAAAAGACAACCCATCAACTGGGAGAAAATATTTGCAAATCATATATCCAACAAGGAGGGGTTAATCTCCATAATATATAAAGAACTCATTAACTTGCAAAAAAAACCCACAAATAACCCAGTCAAAAAATGGCCAGAGGATATGAACAGACATTATTCCAAAGAAGATATGCAGTTGGTCAATAGGCACATGAAAAGATGTTCAACATCACTAATAATCAGGGAAATGCAAATCAAAACTACACTAAGATATCACCTTGCACCCATTAGAATGGCCATAATCAGTAAGACAAAAAATAACAAATGTTGGAGAGGTTGTGGAGAAAAGGGAACTCTCATACACTGCTGGCAGGAATGCAAACTGGTACTGCCACAATGGAAAACAGTATGGAAATTTCTCAAAAAATTAAAAATAGAAACACCATACAACCCAGCTATCTTACTACTGGGTATTTATCCAAAGAACTTGAAATCAATAATTCAAAGAGAGTTATGCACCTCTATGTTCACTGCAGCATTGTTCACAATAGCCAAGATGTGGAAGCAACCCAAGCACCCACTGACTGAAGATTGGATAAAGAAGATGTGGTGTATACATACAATGCAATATTACTCAGCCATAAAAAAAGACAAAATTGTCCCATTTGTAACAATGTGGATGGACCTTCAGGGTATTATCATCGGTGATACATGCAGACATTTCACTCATATGTGGAAGATAAAACAAACACACAGACAAAGAGAATAGTTCAGTGTTTACCAGGGGAAGGGGGCTGTGGGGTGGGTACAGGGAAAGGGGAGCACTTATACGGTGACTGACAAATAACAATGTACAACTGAAATTTCACAATGTTATAAACTATTATGACCCCAATAATAATTTTTTTAAAAGTATGGGGGTGGTTTAGATGCAATAAGATTGGCAAAATGCTAATGATTCTTAAAGCTGGATTACCTTACCTGAGTACATGGGGGTTCATTATACTATTCTCTCTCATTTTGTATGTATATAAAATTTTTCATAGTAAAATGTTTTGTTAACATTATCATCTCAAAAAGAAAAGCTTAATTATGACATAACTTAGAGTAGATTGTGGGGGGGGGGGGTTGATCCTATTTGCAGTTCACCCAGCTTCTTGAATTTGTAGGATTATGTCTTTTGCAAAATTTGGGAACTTTTCAGCCATTATTTCTTCAAATACTCTTTTAAACCCACTCTTTCTGCTCTCCTTCTCAGACACTGAGGATACGAATTTTGGATCCTTTGTTAATTTCCTTTAGGTCCCTAAGGCTCTGTTCCTTTTGTTTCCATCTATTTTCTCTGTGTTGTTCAAGTTGGGTAAATTCTATTGATGTATCCTGAAACTCTCAGATTCTATCTTCTGTCATCTCCATGCTACTATTGAGCCCATTCAGCAAGTTTTTAATTTCCATTATTGTATTTTTCAATTCTATAATTTCCATTTGTTTCTTTTTTATAACTTCTATTTCTTTTCTGAGATTTTCCATTTTGTTCATTTTTTTCAAGAGAATTTGTAATTGCTCACTGGAACATTTTTATCATGGCACTTTAAAATTCCTTGTCAGATAATTCCAAATCTGATTCATCTTGGTATCAGGAGTGATTGTCTTTTCTCATTTAAGTTGTAATTTTCCTGTTTGTTAGTATGACAGGTGATTTTTATTTTATCATCATCATTTTGGCTATTATGTTAGAAGACTGGGTCTTATTTAAATCTTTTATATTAGGACGTAGTCTCCTTGTTTAGATTTAGCACACAGGTCCTGGTCTACTTTTTAGTCTGTGGTTCTAATGACAATTTAATTTTCAGAGCATTCACAGTGGTGTTTCAGTCTGCTTGATTTTCTGTGGTGCCACTATGGTTCACACTGGTCGCTGCTGGTGCCTCTGGTGGAGGGAGATAGGAGCAGGGAGGGGAAGCCTCCTCACCTGGGCTACCTAGTACCTCTAGCTGGGGGAAAGGAGTCTCCAGGCCACAGGGACAAAGATCACTTTCTGGGCTAGGCACTTGTGGTGGTGGTAGCCCCCCTGCCAGGTCCCCTAGCCACCCAGTGTCTCTCCCTAGGAAGGGGAGTCTCATGCCCAACAGGAAATGAAAGAACTTCCCATGGCCACTTGTCAGTGATGTTCCCTATCAATTCCCCTTTGCTGGAGCCACCAGACTCGCTTAGTGTTGTCGGCAGGATTCTCATTCAAACTCAGGGAGGGAATAAGCCTACTTGCATCACATTCTGTTGCTATATTGGAAGTTGGGGCTTTGGGTCACCTTTTGCTATTGGGTAGGAGTCATAAGACACCCTGTCACTATGATTTACCTCCATTACTGGGGTCCACCCTCCTCTTTCCATTTTTCAGAGTTCTCACTTGGTTGCCTCTTGCATTATTTCCATAGTTTATAGCTGTACTTAGCAGAGAGGAGCCAAATTAAATCTGATGATACATGCAGAGCACATAAAGCAATGTACAGTATGTATAGGTAAAGTGCAACAAATATTATGAGTATTAATATTATGGAAAGTGATGAGATAAAAACATAGAAAAAATGGTATCAGAGGTCAAAGGAAATATAAATAACTTTAATCTTAATAGTTAACAGAAACTTTATGGAAGAAGTAGCATTTGAGCTGAGCTATCAATTTATTTATTTTTTTAATTTTTTTTTTTAGGATGATTAGCCCTGAGCTAACATCTGCTGCCAAGCCTCCTATTTTTGCTGAGGAAGACTGTCCCTGAGCTAACATCCGTGCCCATCTTCCTCCACTTTATATGTGGGACGCCTACCACAGCATGGCTTGCCAAGCGGTGCCATGTCCGCACCTCCGAACCGGCAAACCCCGGGCTGCCGAAGCGGAACATGCCCACTTAACCGCTGCACCACTGGGCCAGCCCCTGAGCTATTAATTTAATAGGATTTTCTTTATAAAGATTAGGAGAAAATTTCTTACAATAAAATTAAAAATGTATTTGAGGGATCTTATTCTTCAAAAAGAGAGAGCATAAATAAAGGTAAAATAGTGATGTACAGGGAACACAAAATTATTAAAGTACAGGCTATATTAAAAAAAATGGAGCAGTGGAAAATACGGTTGGAGAGGCTTGTCGGGACCAAATTTTTGAGAACACTGGATTCTAGGCTAAGGAATATGGGCAATGGAGAATAATGGATTTTGAACAGGTCAAAGAGAAAGAAGAAAGCAAGGAAAGAGAAAAGAAGTGATGGAGAGCATTGAAATTTTAAAGAGGATAAGAAGGCAATATTTATGTTAAGACCTGACATAGGTGTGGGAAAAGAGCATTCCAGACGGAGAGACTAGCAAGTGCAAAGACCCAGAGGCAGAAGCCTGCCTGGCTTGTCCGAGGAATAACAAGGAGGCCAGTGTAGCTGGAGCAACGTAAATGAAGGAGAAAGTAGGAGAAGATGAGGTCAGAGAAGATAAAGGGAGTAAAGGAAAAGATCGTATTGTATAAGTCTTTTAAGTCCATGATAAGGATGTCAGTTATTATTCTGGGAGAGATAGGAGTCTAATGAGCAAGAGAGTGACATAGTATGACTTATGCCAGATCAAAGTGAATATTCAGATTATTTGCTATAATTTTAAAAGTTGAACTTGAATTCCTATTTCCCACTAGCTTATATTTGGCAAATTCTTGTTTTTGTGCAGAGAGCTAAGAATGGATTGTACATTTTAAAGGGTTATTGAAGAAGAGGAATAGGGGAAAGGGAGACGGGAGGAGGTGAAGAAGGAGGAGGTGGAAGTGGCGGCTATATATCACCTGCAAATGCTAAAATATTTACTGTCTGGTCTTTATAGAAAAAAAATTGCTAACTCCTGTCTTATACAATAATTTCAGAGATATTTAGTATTATTATTGAAATTAATATAATATTAGCTCACATTTTTATTGAATGCTACTATGTACCAGGCACATATTATTATTATTTTAATCAGCCCCCTGAGGGAATTGGTATTATTCCCAATTTAAAGATGAGGAAATAGATTTAAAGTGACTTAAGAGGCTTGCCTAATTTTTTAGCTAGGAGGGACTTGTTTGTATCAACCCAACTCTTCTGCCTACAACTAGTCTAGAAAAGCCAAAATAAAATACAAATAGCATCCTCAAGGCATCAGAGCACAGTCAAGCAGCCAGGGCTGGAAAGAACAAGAACCCAGGGTTAAGAGAAAAAATTGAAATGAACACAACATTCTGTGCTACTTTTTCTGTCAATGAATTTGCTACTGATTCATAACTGGCACAGGACAGATAGGATGAGAAGCAGAGCAGTTAAGAGGTTAGGAAACAGAGTGGAGCTTTCTGTAGTCTCAAGGGGCTGGGAGACAAAATTGGAATTTAGGGTTATCAGGCTAGGGGCTTTAAAGGCCAAGCAGGATCCCAGAGAGAAGAGAAAAACAAAGAAGGAAGCTTGAATTCACAGCTGCTTTTCCCCTGAAGACATTTGCCAATGTGTAAACAGTGGCCAAGAGATGAAGAAACCAAGCAAAAATTCTCAAAAAGATTTCCATTTTGAAAGTAAAATAGAGCTTTCAGCAGTCTCAGTGATGAAGGGAACAAAAATAGGAGCTCCTAGAAAAACATCACTAACCAAACTATTCTTGAACAAATATAAAACTATTTAAAAAACTGAACCCATAGGGGCTGGCCCCGTGGCCCAGTGGTTAAGTTCGCGCACTCCGCTGCAGGCGGCCCAGTGTTTCGTTGGTTTGAATCCTGGGCGCGGACATGGCACCGCTCATCAGGCCATGCTGAGGCAGCGTCCCACATGCCACAACTAGAAGGACCCACAACAAAGAATATACAACTATATACCAGGTGGCTTTGGGGAGAAAAAGGAAAAAAATAAAATCTTTAAAAAAAAAAAAAAAACTGAATCCATAATCTAAAACTTGTTCATAAAAAAAGCTCCAAACTGACATGGTTTCACCAGAGCATTCTTCCAAACATTAAAGGAAGAAATAATATCAATCTTACCAAACTTTGCCAGATAACAGAAAGAGGGTATTACCCTCTTTAAGAGCCCATCTTATTTTATCAGGCCAGTATATCCTTTTTACCAAAAACATACCAAGAACATTACAAAAAACAAAAATTATAGGCCAACTCTCTCTCACAAACATGGATTCAAAATTCCAAAACAAAATATTAACAAATAGAATCCAATGATATACATTTTAAAAACAAAATGTATCTTGATCAAATTTGGGAATGCAGGGATGGTTTAATACAGAAACAAAAATTAAACAATATAATGCAACATACTAATAGAAAAAATGGGAAAAAATACAGGGATCATCTCAATAAATGTAGAAAAAGCAACTGATAAAAATTCTACACCCTTTCATGACTTAAAAGAGGAAAAAAGCCCTTAGTAAACAAAGATTAGAATGGAACTTCCTCAATCTGATAAAGGGCATCCACAGAAAACATTAGTGGCGAACACGCTGAACATTTTCTCCCTGAGTTCATGAACAAGACAAGGCTGCCTACTAGTACCAGGTCTATTCAGCACTGCACTGGGGATCCTAAATAGCACAATAACACAAGAAAAATAAAGAAATGCCATGGGATTGGAAATAAATAAACAAATTTGTCTTTATTCATTGATGAGCTTATTGTGTCCCTAAAGACTAAAAGAATCTTCAGACAAGCTATTAGAATTAATAAAAGAATTTAGCAAGGTCATTGGATACAAGAATCAATATTAAAAAAATCAACTGAATTTCAATGAAACAGCATAAACTATTAATAACATAAAAATTTTTAAAAATTGGTAACTTTTACAAAAACATTTGCAATTTAAAGAATTAAACATCTAGGAATAAATCTAACAAAACATGTGCAAGACCCCTACACTGAAAAGATTATTAAGATAAAGATGACTCAAATAAGTGAAGGACATACCATTTTCATGGATCGAAAGCCTCAAAATTATAAAGATGTAAATTCTCCTTATATTGATCTATAGTCAGAATAATCTCAATGAAAATCCTAGGAGAAAGTTTATTCTAACTTTTATATGAAAACACAGAGCCAAGAATAGCCAAGATAACTCTGAAGAACAAAACTGAAGAACTTATATTATCAGATATCAAGACATTATAAAGCTGCAGTAATTAAAGTAATGAGTGTCGTATCAGTGTTTCAGGATAGACAAACTGACCAACAGACCAGAACAGAAAGTCCTGAGACAAATCTACACACACGTGGTCACTTGACTTATGACAAAGGTGACAATACAGTGCAAAGAAGAAAGAATGTTTATTTTTTTCAATAACTGGAACTAGTTCAATTGGATATCTATATGGAAAAAAATGTATCGACCTATAAATCATGCAATACAGAAAAATCAATTCCAGATGCATTACAGATCTAAAGGTAGAAAGTAAAACAAACACAACTTCTAGGAGGTAACAGAAGAAAATCTTCACAACCCAGGGGATAGACAAAGAGTTCTTAAACAGGACACAAAAAAACCACCAGCCAAAAAGGAAATGATCGATAAATTGGTATAAATGGAAATGATTGATAAATATAGAGTATTTTCATCAAAAGACATCATGATAAACCATAAACTGGGAGAAGACTTCTTCAACGCATACATTATATATATGTCCAAAATACATAAAGAACTCCTACCAATCACTAAGTGAAAGGTACATAATGAGTAGAAAAATGGGTAAAAGACCTGACCAGAGGATATCTGGGTAGCAAATTAAGAAAAGATCCTCAACCTGATGAGTCATTGGTGAAATGCAAATACTAAAACCACAATGAGATGCTGTTCCACAGTCACCAGAATGATTTAAAACAGACTCTACCAAGTGTTGGCAAGAATGTGGAGCAACTAGAACTTTCATACACTGCTGATGGTTGGGTAAAAATTGGTAAAACCTCTTTGGAAAATCATCTGGTGCTAGCTACTAACACTGAACATATGCATGCACACCCTGTGACCCAGCAAGCCACTCTAAGATAAACACCCAACAAAAGACATCAGGAATGTTCCAGCAGCATTACTTGAAATAGCCAAAAAATGAAAATAAAACAAATGTGCATCTTCTCTAGAAAGGATGAATAAATTGTTGTACATTCATTCAATGAAATACTAAATAAAATAAAAATGAATGAATTATTGCTATGTGCAATAATATGAATTAATCTCACAGAGAAAATTTTGAAAGACAGAAGCAAAACAGAAAATACATATGATTGATTCCATTTATATAAAATTAAAAAACAGGAAAAACTAAGTTGTGATGACCAAATTCGGGACTGAGATGACACTTGCGAGGAGTTGATGACTAGGAGGGGAGCATATAGGGGCTTTGGGGGTGCTGAATTCTTCATCGGAAAGATGGTCACATGTATATATTCACTTTGAGAAAATTCATCAAGTTGTACTCTCATGATTTGTGCACTTTTATATATGAGTGTTACACTTCAATATTTTTTAAAGGATTATTAGGAAGAGGAAGAGAGAGAAGAGTGAAGAAAAAAAATGAGAGAAGTGCCTGATATCACATACCAGGTCTGTCTGACTACAAGCTTATGCTCTTAACCATTACTGCTTATTTATCTTTAGATATTACTAGTAATTTAGAAACTCTTTTAATTGGAAAGTGAGGATCTTAGTGAATAGGACTGATAAGAAAGCCCACTGTGTAGGTCAAGGAACCAGCTCCTTTTAGGTCAGATGTGGCCTTCTTGACTTCATCTGACAGCAAGAGTTACGTTATTTTGCTCACCAAAGCCCAGAGATGACTTTATCCTTATAGGCTTATTCTTGTAGCTATTCCATTCACAGTTTAAGAACAAAAATCAACCATTCAAAGGGATATTCATTTTTCAAAAATTGGTGTTGGGACAACTAACCAAATAAATCTAATAAACAGGGTAACGCTTCTATAAACACAAATGACAAAGATTTAATCTTTGTTAATGTTTATCTATTACTATGAAAAACATGAGGTTTCAAAACAGCATATGAAACATAATATTATAATTTCTGTAGAATAGAATACACAAACCCACATTTCAATACAATGGGAAAATGGGGAAAGATCTATAAAGACATACACCAAAAGTTAACATAATTAACATAGTCATTGTTTGATGTTTATGAGTGGTTTTTCTTTTTTCTCCTATACTGCTATTTTCAATTCTTCTGATATGAACATGTATGACTTGAGTGATTAAAAGAAATCTTTAAAAAGTACCTATTATATGATTCCATTTATATATATAAAGTTCATAAATAAGCAAAACTAAGTGCTAGAAGTCAGGATAGGGTTATCTTTGAGGATACAGGTAATGATAAGAATGAGGCCTACGTGAGGCTTCTGGGATGCAGGTAATGTTCTATTTCTTGACATGAGCACTAGTTACTTAAGACGTTAAGTGTCTGAAAAGTCATTGAGCTATGCACTTTTCTGTATGTGTAATTCAATAAAAAGTTTACCAAAAACTCTAAGCAGAATGTTTTTGGCTTCCCTAGTATAATATTTTGCCAACTGCTTTGCTTTTTCTCATATACGGCCTATATTTTTTTCCTCTGTGGATCAGCTGTCTACGATCAGGAAAAAAACCTCATCCTTAATATAGAATTATCACTTTATTCTGAGCCAAGATTATATTAGCAACATTTTTAAATTATTTATAAGTTTGGTTTCTTACCATTTTCTTTTTCCCTTACAATTAAAATGGTTCTTTTTAAATTTACCTAAATGAAAGTCCTACTTATTTTAGTTCCGTTAAAGAAAATCTTATCGCATACAAATCTTGTGACTGTAACTTTAAATATCAAAACTTTTATTACAGATATTAATTACTAGTGATATCACTTATATTTACCTGATAATGAGGTTTATACCATTGCTTTAGGTCCCAATCCCAAAGAATCATCTGAAAAAAAAAAAAAATTCACTCAGTTACAAACCACAACCAAACAAATACATGTAAAGACAAAATGGAGCATTTTCAATTACAGATACCTAAAATTGCTTAAAGTTTGGGTGAGGAATTGAGAAGGTCAGAATAAAAATTCTCTCTAGACAGATTATTTCATTAATTATACAATCTCTGATTGAGAAATCAAAAGAACAGTCAGAATAAAGTCACTAAAATAAGCTATATTAGCCTTCAAAATATCGATTACCACAAAAAAAGAAAATATAAATCCAAAGTCATATCCAGTCACTAAAAATACAAGAGAAATTACAAATCATCAGACGCTCTCCCCCTCCCACCTTCTCCAAAAGATGGTCTCTGATCCTAAACCAGTGTCAATAGATGGCGCTATTTCCTTACCAATAAGGCAGTTCTGTCAAAGCACTTCAAAAAGTTTGTCCTTGTGGTTAGATTAAGTATAAAGGAATGGATTTATAAAAAGCAACACACACTCCTTTTGATATTCAGATAATTAGTGATGGTTTTCCTGTTTGTCTCTTTTATAGGTTATCAATGGTAACTTCTTAGTCCCAGATTGGTCTTTTCCTGCCCTTCTTCCTAGCAGGCTTTCTGGCTGCCTCCCTTTCCAAGAGTTACTTTGCTCAAGAAAATAAAATCAGCTTTAATTTAGCAAGCTTAACTGCTATCTATGATAAATCCTAAATGTCCTTTAAGTTTGCTTAGTTAATAAACAGGTCTCCTCCTTTTGCCTAAATAATTTATTATAACTGTGATTTTCTACATAGCTTTGACCCCTCGTCTTGAAACAAGCCTATTTAATTGATAACATAATCACACAATTTCCATATATTTAATGATTTGTGTTGTTTCTTGTCCTTGGTCTTAAATCTCCTGGTTGCAAAAGATCTTAAAATATTACCTACTCTATCACTGGTCAAATATTTTATCAGGAGTTGGCATTTTTCTGTAAAGGGACAGATAGTAAATATTTTAGGCTTTGCAAGCCACATAAGGTCTCTGTGGCATATTCTTTGTTTTTTGTTTTTGTTTTACAATCCTTTAAAATGAAAAAAAGAAGAAAAAAAGCATTCTTAGCTCGAGGGCCATATAAAAACATGCTGCTGGCAGGATTTGGTCAATGAGCTGAGGTTGCTGACCTATTTTAGATTCCTTAATACACCCACCCCGAATCACACAAAAAATTGTCAGTCATCATCATCACCATGTCCTTGTCAACACTCTTGCAGGTCATCTCTTGCCAGTGGAGAGAAACCTATTCCTTCCCCAAGAAAATCCAGACATACCAAAACCACTTAGAAAACTCACAAACCAGTGCCCACAAAACGGCTATGGTGTGGAGCTACATGCAAAGTGTGTCATATGTGAGGAGACTCGCTAAAGTTCTGCAGGATTTCATAGGGCCCTAAGTGTGGTCCTGATAGAATTATTTCAGGTTGTGATTTAACCGGTATACATTCTAGATCTAGAGACATTAATTAATGTAGTTTAAGATGTTAACAACTTCCTAAGAATACTCACATTAAGATTAACATAACTTAAAATCCCTGAGTTTCCTTTATACTTGATATTGCTACGCTCCATTTTCTCCATGCTATTCTTATACAATTGGCTTTTAGACCTAACTACAATACTTTTCTTCTGTCCTGATATTAGCCTGTTAAAGTTTCTTTGGAGATTGAGGATGTCAACTAGCCTATTCACCATTCTTCCCATCGTCACGACATCTGTGAATCTGATATTTTCTTAAGTGGACCAATAAAAGTACAGAACAGACAGGAGTGAAGACAGAGTCACATGACGCGTCACTAAAAATTACCTACAAGATAGACATCAATTCATTAATTTGCATTCTGAATCTACAAACTTGCCTAACTATACTGTCATCCAATCCATACTTCTACTTTTCTTCTACAAGGATAACATCAAACAATGACAAATGCATAAACCTCATTTCCCCAATTTATTAGTCTAAGCAGAAGCGGACTTTTTGTTAACTCAAGCATACTTTCATCAGGATAGTTTCTGAGGATTGAGTCAGTTTTCCTTACCCCCAACTCCATTCACCATGATTAAATAAATATTATCTTTTTAAATAGTCACACTCTAATATCAAAAGCCGTATTTGTATTCCTATCATGCATTCTTAACAGGAGTCCTATCACTCCCAAGAAGGTGAAAATTGGTTCTTGGGAGAAAAAAAAAAAAAATCCTTAAAAACCTTAAAGGTTTGTGGCCCTCCAAATACCACAGTACACAAACAGATATACTGTAAATCTCTGGTATTAAAATTTCATAGATAGGGTGGGATGATTTAGGGGGAAAAAATCTCTAAAAAGTCTCTTTAGGGGAGTGATAGTGAAAATAAGGGTGAGAAACACTGATGATGTAAAGTAGTTCTGCTCCCGGCAGAACATCAGATCACACTCCGAGAAAGTCCCCTAGCGCACTGAGGCCATCCTGAGGCTGCCTGCTCAGGAGCTGCTGCTGACATGAAGTCACGCACACCCTATTCTAACTGTAGTCTTAAGAGATCTCTGAAAACCTTACTATGTACGATGGGTGTTTTTTTCTTTATGCTTACTCTTTTTAGATCTCTTTACCGTAGTATTTTGTATTAGAGACCATTCCCACTCCTCCCTGACCCTTCATCCCATTACCATGGTTTTCTCTCACTTCTACTTACTAGGTTGGCTTTGAATTAACTCTTAAGCAGCAGCTCATTCTTATTTGCAGTCAATTTCTCTAGGATGAAAAATTACCTTTAACCAGAAAGTAGGTCTTAGTCTGAAATCTCTTGCACATTAGGAACTGAAAACAGATATAGTCAAAGCTACAAATTGCTAGTGGACTGCCTTCTGTATAATTCGAACAACTAGAATATTAGACATTTTGAGAAAACAAAATTTTCTGCATAAGTAGTGGAAGATGTATGATCCAGGAATTCTGCAGCTAGGTACATCTTAGAACAGTGTTATTAAAAGTGTGGTCCAGGGGCCTGCCTGGTAGTATCATGAATGGGTTTGCACATTCTGCTTTGGCAGCCTGGGGTTCACAAGTTCAGATCCCAGGCATGAATTTACACAGTACTCGAAGCCATGCTGTGGTGGCGTCCCACAGACAAAAAACACAGGAAGATTGGCACAGATGTTAGCTCAGTGACAATCTTCCTCAAGTAAAAAGTAGAGGATTGGGGCTGGCCCCGTGGCCAAGTGGTTAAGTTTGCATGCTCCACTGCAGGCGGCCCAGTGTTTCGCTGGTTCGAATCCTGGGCACGGACATGGCACTGCTCATCAAACCATGCTGAGGCAGCATCCCACACGCCACAACTAGAAGGACCCACAACGATGAATATACAACTATGTACTGGAGGGCTTTGGGGAGAAAAAGGAAAAAAAAAAGCAGAGGATTGGCAACAGATATTAGCTCAGGGCCAATCTTCCTCACCAAAAAAAAAAAAAAAAAAAAGTGTGGTTCACAATAAGATAAACACAGAAATTAAGAGTAAATGTTCAGAAATTTTCATAGCAATTTGACATTGTTGAGACATTTTTATTGTATTTTACAAAAGCATCAATCTACAACAGATTGGGGGAAAAATTCCAAAGCTCAATTCTTTACTATATAGTTTGACACCAGGAGACAAGAACACAAATGCATGTAGCTGTACTGTTTGGGGTAGCAAGAAAACTAGACACAATCCATGTGCCCACCAATAACAAAATGGAGAAATTTCGGTATAACCATACAGTGGAATACAACAGTGAAAATGAATGAAGTATGCCTATATACCATATGAATGAATCCCAGAAACAAATGATTAATAAGAAACGCAAGTCACAGAAGGATACACACAGTATAATTTCATATGTGTAAAATAAAATATACATTGAAATACTTTTAAGGAACATAAATATATGGAAACTATAAAGAAATTCAAGATGGTGATCATCTCTAAGGGAGAAGAAAAAGACACTGGATGGGAATGGCACAGAGGGACTTCAAAGTTATTGGTAATGTTCAAAGTTAATGGTAATGGTGGGGAGATGGTGTTTGTTATCCTTAGTCTCTATACTTGAAGCATATTTTATAGGTATACATTCAGCTTTAATAAAAAATTAAGAATTTAGGAAGGTAAAGAAGTAGAGACAATGACTAGAGAAAACTCTACAGAAATTGTGCTGTGAAAGGCTAGAATGAAATGGAGCAATAGTTGGAAAAAAATGAGGATAATACTTTTGTTGTTGTTAACATGGTGGGTTCAGGAGCTTGTGTGTACTTGATAGGAATGATCCAGGACAGCAGGAGAACTAATGATGTAGGACAGTGAGAGATATATGCAAAGGAGAAAAATCCATAGCGAAAATGTTGCTCAATGTCTCTATAATATTAGCACTTAGATAAAAATTTAAACTAGGAAACAGTAACAGAGTATTAGCCGTTATTTATCAGATTCTGATCTGTGAATCACTAGTTGTTCATCAGGGTCTCGAATATTTAGAGGGAAAAAAGAATCGATTTAGTTTACATATATTTCAAAATTGTAAAATGTAAGATTAATTCTGATATCCACAGAAATCTCATCATCACCTTGATAACCATTATATTCTCAAAAGCTGGGCAGGTGCCCTAAAGCCTACATTGTTCTGTAATAGTACAAATCATCTTAGCTAAAGTATTTTCAGGTCATTCAAATATTATTGTTTATATCAGTTAAATTTGCATTTCATTGTGTTGCATTATATCCCTAATCAAAATAATAAATGGCTCAAAATTGGTTTCCTAAAGCTTAAAATATTAATAAAAACAGTAACATAAATAACTCAGAATAAATGCTAAGCATAGATCAAAAATAAGCCTTAATGCAAGCAGAATACTAATCTGTGCATGTCATAATACCACACAAACCCATAAAAACAAAAATATTACTAAGACATACAACAGTGACTATCTAAAAGCTGGATTTTTTTTTTAGACTTGCAATCCATTGACCCTATATTCTTCTGCATGTTGCCCACTTTGAAACTTTACCAAATAATGATAGGAAGCCATGGAAACTTTTATGACATATTCAAACAAAACTTTTAATAAAAGCCTTTTTGGTAAATCAATAAATAGAATTTTTATAGAATAAGCACAAAATGCTTTCTTATGTGAAACTAAAGATTTTTGTTCTTAAAACAAGAGACAAAAACTATAGAGGAATCATTCAGATTCTGTGCTTCTCATAGCAAAAGGACGTTAAAAAAAAAAAAGACAAACTATTGCCAAGACACTTGTAATACTAGCCTCATAGATGATAAACATTACACTGGAAGAGAGAACAAATCAAATAACATCCAAAATGTATTTACAAATGACATCCTAGGACATCACAGAATTTAAAAAGCATATAATGTAAATAATTACTGTCACATTCATACACAGCAGATAACTTACTTTATTACTCATGTGTTGAGTCCAAATGAGCTCGTGGTGAGTGTGCAATACATATGAGGAAGGATGGTAGACAACTTTTATGTGTTTATCACAGAAAAACCCATACTACAAAAGATGATTTTTTCTCCTATTTAATGTTTATTTTGTGAACTATGATAAAGACCGGAAAAAGTGTGTTGGAGTCAGCTCAGAGAATCAGGTTATCTGTACAGCAAGGAAGAACTCTGCTAAACAATAAGAGTATCTCCTAACTACAAACCTACGTGCTACTTTATTCACAGAAAATAGCTGGTGGTTAAAACACAGATACTGGGCCTGATCCAGTGTTAAAGAAATAGCATAAATGTAAATGCACTCAGTTTTTAGCCACAGAGTATACATCCTCTAAGTGTGCTGTGGAAAAATGGAGCAAATATAAAAGTACAAAAAAACAAATATAGAGGTCAGCCCAGTAGCATAGTGGTTAAGTTCACGCTCTGCTTCAGCAGCCCAGGGTTTGCAGGTTTGGATCCCAAGTGCGGACCTATACACCGCTCATCAAGCCATGCATGCTGTGGTGGCATCCCACATACAAAAAATAGAGGAATCTTGGCACAGATGTTAGCTCAGGGACAATCTTCCTCACCAAAAAAAAAAAAAGAAAAGAAAATATACAAGCATAAACAGTAAATATAACAGTATTTTCTTCAATAAAATGCAAAGAATTTCTATTTCTCAAGCTTTTAAATATAATAATGTCCATTAACTTAGCAATTGACACAGCCCTAAAAATAATCTTCAGTGAGAAATATCTACAATTCCAGGGTCCATGCTGAATCTGACTATTCAGAATCAACAGCCAAAAAGCACTTGCTGTCTTCTGTCATAAATTATTATTTTGCTTGGGTTTTTCCAATTTAAGAGAATTAGAGAAAAGAAAAAAATTTGGTTGGATATAGAATGAACCAACAACACAACCTATTCACTCATCACTGAGCTGAAGTAGAGATACCTTTAATATTGCAATGTTCACTGATATAAAAATACTGTAATTTTTTAGTTTTTAAAAATTATGGTGAATCATTTTTATACATTTATTTAAAACTAGTGGGGGCCTACTATGCATACTGAATATATAGTGGATGGTACATGGATATTAAAAGTTTAAGAAACATTTGTAGAAGCATTCATTCCTCTTACATAATAATCTGTAGCTCTTTTAAAATCTTATTTCCAAGTAGCAGACAGTACATGTTCTGTATATACATAGTGCCCAAGTCAGCAAAACTTCAGGCATCTAATCTTCAATCCCAATACCAAAGTAGATCCTGTAAATAATTTAAATATAAAAATAAATAATATAGCTAAATTCTGAATTTTAGTAAAAAATAGAAATTATAGTGACTACAGTATGTTCTCAAAACATGGTTCTGTTATACTGTAAGACATCCTTTAATGAAAGTATGAAATTTTAATTTGCTGCTTTTAGGAGCTTCCATTATTATACAGTCAGGAATTGTTTAACAACAGGGATACGTTCTGAGAAAGGCATCGTTAGGGAATTTCACTTTTGTGTGAACATCATAGAGTGTACTTACACAAACCTAGATGATACAGCCTCCTACACACCTAGGCTACATGGTATAGCCTATGCTCCTAGGCGACAAACCTGTACAGCATGTTACTGTACTGAATACAGCAGGCAACTGTAACACAATGGTATCTGTGTATCTAAACATAAAAAAGCTACAGTAAAAATACAGTAAAACATTTTTTTAAAAATCATACACCTGTATAAAGCCCTTACCATGAACGGAGCTTCCAGGACTGGAAGCTGCTCTGGGTGGTGCGTCACTGAGTGAGGGGTGGGTGAATGTGGAGGCCTAGGACATTACTGGACACTACTAGACTTCAGCAACGCTCTACACTTAGGCTACACCAAATTTATTTAAAAATTTTCCTTTCTTCAATAATAAATTAACCTAAGCTTACTGTAACTTTTTTACTTTATAAACTTTTAATTTTTTAAAATTTTTTGACTTTTGTAATAAGACTGAGCTTAAAAGACAAACACATTCTAAGGCTGTACAAAAATTTTTTTTCTCTATGTCGTTATTCTATAAGGTTTTCCTACTTAAAATTTTTTTTTTTTTTACTTTTTAAACTTTTTTGTTAAAAACTAAGACAGAAACACACACATTAGCCTAGGCCTAGACAGGGTCAAGATAATCAATATCATTGTCTTCCACATCCATATCTTGTCCCACTGGAAGGTCTTAAGGGGCAATAACATGCATGGGGCTATCATCTACTTTGAGAGCATTGCCTTCTTCTGGAACAGCTCCTGAAGGACCTGCCTGAGGTTCTTCTTGAGGAGCTGTCACTCTTTTCAGAAATATGTCCATAGAGGTTTGCTTGGTTTGTTTCTTTTCTTCATCATAGACTTGCTTGTAAGCAGATAATGCACCATGAACGTTCCTCTCTATTAATGAAAGCCTGTCAGTATTGGAGTCCACGTTTCAAACTTTTTAAGAAGCTTGACTTCTTAAAAAGAGGTCTGCAGAAGCTTCTGCTGAAAACTTCACTGTGAATTTTCTTGGGGATTCTTCTTTTTCTTTTCTTGCAGTTTCCTTTTCTCTTGCCTCTTCTTCAGCTATGCATTCCTATTCTAGTTCCAACAACTCCTCCTTGGTCAGTTCCTCAGGAACCAGCTCTAGAAGCTCCTCAATGTCATCTTCATCCACACTCAGGTTAAAGTTTTTTGCCATCTCAACTACAGCCTTCTTGATTTTTGCAACCTCCTTGTCCTTGACAAACCCTTTGAAGACACGGACAAACCTCTTGAGTGTATTCTTCCAGATGCCATTCACACACTCCTTGGTGACATCACCCCAAGCCCAAGCAAGGTTCTTGACGCAGTCACAGATGATGTAATCCTCCCAGAATTGTATCAGTGTCTTTTCAGTGTCTTCCTCTGTTGCAGTAATAGCCTGGGCAAAGGTCCTTCTCAGGTAGTACGCCTTAAAAGCTACTATAACTCCTTGATCCACTGATTGCATCAAAGAGGTAGAGTCTGGAGGAAGAAACACTGCTTTGACATTGGGATGAAGATCGCCAATAAAAGGAGGATGTCTAGGGGCATTAACAACAATAAGCAAAATCTTGAAAGGTATGTTATTTTCCAAGCAGCACTTCTCCATTTTGCTGGCAAATCAATTCAAGAGGGCATCTTGGAATAGGAGCTGAGTCATCCATGACTTCCTACTACTCCTGTTGTCCACTGGCAGTGTGTGCTCACTGATATGCTTGAAGGCCCTGGGGTTGTCACTGTGCCAGATCACAAAGGGTTTCAATTTGTAGCCTGCAACATGGCCACTAAGCAAGATTGTTATCCTGTCCCTAAAAGCCTTGAAACCTGGCATTGACTTGGCCTTTTTATGTATGAAAGTCCTTTCAGGCATCCATTTCCACAACAGGGAAGTTTCATCCATATTGAATATTTGCTCTGGCAAGTAATTTTCCTCCATAATCAGCTTATCTAGAGTTTCCAAAAATTCTTTAGCTGCCTACATATCAGCACTCACAGACTCACCACTCACTTTCCACTGTGTGATGAATAACGATTCCTGAATCATTTAAACCACCCAGAGCTAGCAGTAAACTCAACATCGTAGCAGGGTCCAGCCTTTTCTTTCAACATTGCAAGAAAACTTTTTGCTTTGGCTGTGATTGTCATGGTGCTGAGAGGGATACACTTCTGTGTCTGGTCTTCAATCCAAGTCATTAGAAGTTTCTCCATGTCTGATACAGGCCTTTCTCGAATTTTTGCTAGTCTCATTGCCTTTAATGAAGCAGAGCCTTTCACAGCTTCCATCACTTTGTTCTTGTTCTTCAAGATGGAATGGGAGACCATGTCTGACTGGCAAGCAATAATCATCAGTGATTTTCCACCTTGGTAGCCCTTAATCACTTTTAATTTTGTTTCCAGGTCAATCACTCAACATAGCCTCCTACTGGCAACATTAGCAGTGGATTTTGTATGCTTAGGGGCTTTGATGAACAAAACAACATGAGATTAAATGAAGCACAAGAGAAAATGATGCAATCAAGAGACACAGTAAACACAAGGTGTATGAGGCTGCTGCTGGCCTAACACAGCATATTGTTTTACAGTAAACTTTTTTCTTTATAAGTAGAAAGAGTACCCTAAAGTACTCTAAAGTAACGATAAATAATATAGTAAATACATAAACCAGTAACATAGTTGTATATTATCATTATCAAGTATTATAAGCTGTACCTAACAGTATATGCTATGCTATTATACAACTGGCAGTGCAGTAGGTTTGTTTACATCAGCATCACCACAAACATGTGAGTAATGCATTGTGCTGTGATGTTACAATGGCTACGATGTCAATTAGGCAATAAGAATATTTCAGCACCATTATAATCTTATGGGACCACCATCACATATGCAGTCCATCATTGACGAAAACATCGTTTCATGGCATATCACTGTATTTGCTTTCTTCTAAACTCCAATATAATACAATATCAGAAATTATTATATATCTTCACACACTGTGGTAATCTGTTAAAAACTAATTTTTAAAACACCATTTTCTCTAAGTAACATATGAGAAATATACTATTAAAAATTTTTTTTAGGGGGCTGGCCCCATGGCCGAGTGGTTAGGTTCGCATGCTCCACTGCAGGCGGCCCAGTGTTTCGTTGGTTCGAATCCTGGGCGCGGACATGGCACTGCTCATCAAACCACGCTGAGGCAGCGTCCCACATGCCACAACTAGAAGGACCCACAACGAAGAATATACAACTATGTACCAGGGGGCTTTGAAGAGAAAAAGAAAAAAATAAAATAAAATCTTTAAAAAAAAAATTTTTTTTTAGTTGATTTGATAAAGTGAACGCAAGACTGTGCCTTTAGATAAATTCAGCTTTTCTTTGTGGTTAAAAAGTTGAATCCTGATAAAAGTTTCTGTTTGAATATGTTTGTAAGTCCAACATGCTTACAGAGCTCTACAAAACCACCAATACCACAGTGAAACATCAGCAGTAGAACCAGGAGATGTTATCAGGTTCAATTACGTCAATGAGGTTTTACTTCATTGTTCCCTATGCAGCCAAAAAGAAAAACATACATATGTCCTCAAATTAAACTTACAGAACTGTTATATTTGTATGAAATTTAAAAGAATATTTACTATAGTACAGCTGTGAATTAACTATTACAATATCCTTTGTTCTCACACTTGATGACATTTTACTTTAGCTTTGTGTACAAATCTATGCTAACGCAACTGACTGAATGTCAGTATTTCCAACTTTTTCTATTTCTTTGCCTTCTAACTTAGGTCAATGAAGAAAACTATTTAACTCTTTGATTGCATTTATTGAACATAAACCAAAAACATAAGATAAATGGACAGCCAAAAAGTTTAACTAACTAAAACTAGAATTCTCCGTGATAAGCATCGTTTCCCAGATGACAGAGAGGAGACTGAGAGAGATGAAGTAAACTGCCCAAAGTCACATGAGTAGTAAGTGGCAGACACAGAAATTAAATTCAGATCTGCCTAATTCCAAAGCTTTAAGGATTCTTAACCATTATGCTACACTATCTTATAAATATTATCATTTACTAAACTCTACTATGTGCTAGCAATGTGGCAGGTACTTGGCAGCCGTGTAAAATTAAAACAACTTTGCAAGTAACCCCATTTTATATATGGAGAAGGTACAGCTTAGTGATTAGACTAATTATTCTGCATTTGCCCCCCAGATGGTTTTTTTGGCCTTCTCTTGACCCTAGGAAAGCTGACCTCTATATGCTGTATCACCTGAGCACCCATGCAGCTGGTTTCTGCTTAGGCTGGGAGCCACCAGCAGGAAACTGGAGTTTGGGAGGAGAGAGAAATCCAGGTTATTTCTTCTCTGCTGCCTCTCTGGCTACACACCATTGTCTCTGGTGATAGCTGTGTCCCTAATGACTACAGCTCTTACCAGATGCTTTTCCCTTCACAACTTCTGCTGTGACTCTGGAAACACCATTGCCACCCCCGTTCCTTCAGGCCCAGGTGAGTTGACAGCTTTCCACAGTTGCAAGTTTCTAACT
Organism: Equus quagga; assembly: GCF_021613505.1. NCBI lineage: Eukaryota > Metazoa > Chordata > Mammalia > Perissodactyla > Equidae > Equus > Equus quagga. The sequence goes on from NC_060280.1 coordinate 15,053,603, forward strand.
GCCTACCCATCTCTTTTCCAATCTCTTAACATGCTGCTCATTCTCTCAAAGTAGATTCTTCATTAAAATCTTTTTATTTGAACCACCTTGGAGTGAATTCTGTTTCTTCCTGTGCCTCTAAATAAATACAGGGATGTTGAAAACATGTGTTTCCTATGGTGAGCTCTCTGCTGGGAGTTTTATATATATCATTACATTAAACTTTCATATTCATCCTGTGAGATCAGTACTACTTTTTATATATAATGAAATTTAGATTAAGTAAATTGTTGAATAAATAAACGACTCATTTTTAAAAGTCTTCTCTTTCCTTCCCCCATCAATCTAATTAGATCTACATATTACTGACTTTCTATCATCACCATATTTTTCACATTTTTATCGTATCAATCCTGGATCACTTTCAACAGCCTCCAATCAATTTTCCTCTTAGAATTATATCCACTGTATACAATAAAACCAATCTTCAAAGTCATTTATATCATGTTATTCTCTTGTTACAAACATTCAGGGTATATTTGAGGTGAAGGGAATTGAGAGCCAACAATTCCAATCTTCTCATTTTTTTTTTTTAAATTAAGATTATGATAGATTACAACCTTGTGAGATTTCAATTGTACATTATTGTTAGTCATGTTGTGGGTACACCACTTCACCCTTTGTGCCCTCCCCCCACCCCCCCTTTTCCCTGGTAACCACCGATCAGTTCTCCTTGTCTATATGTTAACTTCCACCTATAAGTGGAGTCATATAGAGTTCGTCTTTCTCTGTCTGGCTTATTTCGCTTAACATAATACACTCAAGGTCCATCCATGTTGTTGTGAATGGAACAATTTTATCCTTTTTTATGGCTGAGTAGTATTCCATTGTGTATATACACCATATCTTCTTTATCCAATCATCAGTTTCTGGGCATTTAGGTTGGTTCCATGTCTTGGCTATTGTAAATAATGCTGCGATGAACATGGGGGTGCATGGGACTCTTGGGATTGCTGATTTCAGGTTCTTAGGATAGATACCCAGTAGTGGGATAGCTGGGTCATAGGGTATTTCTATTTTTAACTTTTTGAGAAATCTCCATACTGTTTTCCATAGTGGCTGCACTAGTTTGCATTCCCACCAACAGTGTATGAGGGTTCCTTTTTCTCCACAACCTCTTCAACATTTGTCACTCTTGGTTTTGGATATTTTTGCCAATCTAACAGGTGTAAGGTGATATCTTAGTGTAGTTTTGATTTGCATTTCCCTGATGATTAGTGATGATGAACATCTTTTCATGTGTCTATTGGCCATACTTGTATCTTCTTTGGAGAAATGCCTGTTCATGTCCTCTGCCCCTTTTTTGATCGGGTTGTTTGTTTTTTTGTTGTTAAGCTGTGTGAGTTCTTTGTATATTACGGAGATTAACCCTTTGTCGGATAAGTAGCTTGTAAATATTGTTTCCCAATTAGTGGGCTGTTTTTTGTTTCAATCCTGTTTTCCCTTGCCCTGAAGAAGCTCTTTAGTCTGATGAAGTCCCATTTGTTTATTCTTTCTATTGTTTCCCTCATTCCGATCTTCTCATTTTAAAGATAAAGAAAACAAGGACCAGAATAATTAAGTGATTTTCCCTGTCTTTCTTATCTCTGTGCCTCACCTCCCTCAACTAAAAAATTTACCTGTAGGCAGACATTCAAGTAAAACTATTTGGTTTTAAGGGAGACAAGTCTTCTGCAAAGAAAATAGAAACAACTCTTTCTGATTACCTTTTGTATTTCGACCAACTCATCTCTCCAACCAAACTTCCGTCTCCGATTACCTCGGAAAACCAATGGTGGGATAATCTAGCAACAGAAATCTGCTTGCCACTTTCTACTTCTGACTTAAAACTTCCTGTTTCCCTTGGTTCCTATTCTCTACTTCTTATTTCTTAATCTCAGTTCATGTGCCTGACTTCTTAAAACAAAAAAAATACTTAGAGGCCACAATGGAAATATTCTTTAAACAACAAAGCTTTTTGAAAGTAGCAAGTGCAAGTTAACCTAGAAAGTAACAATCAGAAATTAGATTATTCAATATGAACAAGCACATTGCTAATATGGTAAAGATTCAGAACTCTGGTTCTGCCAAATGGCTACATCTCCAAAGCATAAAAACATTTCATACGAAAATGTATGAATTTCCTAATTCCTAATTATACATATAGGAAAGTAGAACAGGTATATTTAAGAATATTTTCTTAGCACTTGCGTGAAATCAACTTTTCACGAATAAAATTCTAAATATTTAACAGAAATACATTTACTAGGCCCTTACATGCCTTTATTGTAGAATGAATATTAAATTTAGGAGATATAGATATTAAAGAAAATTATCACAAGAGCATCAAGGTAGATTTTAATTAATTAAGAAAAACAAAAATCAATGTATACTAACAAAACTATTTTTTTCCATTTAAAATGAAAATTTACCATTTTTTATTTGAGATTTTTATTGGCCAGATAGAAATTATTCAAGTTGCCAGCACTATCTGTTTGACACTACTAGCCATTAGCTGAGTAAATAAATTTTGTCATGGTAAGTGAGCTTAAAATTGAGCAAAGGGGGGCTGGCCCCATGGCTGAGTGGTTAAGTTCGCGCGCTCCGCTGCAGGCGGCCCAGTGTTTCGTCGGTTCGAATCCTGGGCGCGGACATGGCACTGCTCGTCAGACCACGCTGAGGCAGCGTCCCACATGCCACAACTAGAGGAACCCACAACGAAGAATACACAACTATGTACCGGGGGGCTTTGGGGAGAAAAAGGGAAAAAATAAAATCTTAAAAAAAAAAAAAAAAAAATTGAGCAAAGGTACCAGCCCCGTAGCAATTTGACTTGAAAAGGAAAACTGGAACCTCTAGTCTTTAAAAAGAAAATCACATTCTCCAGGGATCATCACAGTATCCTAAATTTATGAAATAAAATGTACTGAAAGTTTTATGCTTTACATAAGCAAAATAACTTTTTTCAATACATTTTAAATACAGAGATAAACTTAACACTACAATTTAAATAAAAACTTTACCATGTAGAAAACCACTAAATACTAATTTTCTACGTATAAAACAGTAAAAATCTGGGAATGATTTAACATCAATTAATCATTACTACAATGTAATATGGATCAACTAAAGAAACTGACAAACCAAAATCGAGCTTCAAGTAACTTTTAGAGAACCTATCTAAACTGACACCAACTACTGTGTTCCGTGTGGAATAACTTATTTTCCCAAACGTTAAACTTTCTGATAGTGCTGCACAAATAACAGTTACCATTAGTAACTCCACAGAAAAGGAAGCTCAATAGATATATTAAGGTCAATCAATGATCAATATATTTAGTAGAATTTTTAAAAATACTTCTATTTTTAACTCAATCTTTTTTTTCCCCTAAATTAATGGTTGTTCATTCATTAGTGGACAAATGCACACCAACTCAGCATTTTGCTGAGATTAGAGAGTCCAGTACAGTGATAAACTGTGCTAATCCTTGACTACGAAACTATCAAAAAATAAACTAACCTAGCCTTTTGGGTATGCTGGTGGTGAATGAAGAGAGCTAAATAAACCATTCAGCTGGCAAGTATGTCAGTATAGGCATTGTTTACTAATTTATCAACTGTTAATATAAATCAGATGCAAATTATGCATCTTCCATCTCCAGGAGGACAAGGTCTGATTTGTTCCTAATTGTGATCCCAGCATGTAGAAAAGTGAGTATCTAGCACAAAACAGTTGCTTAGCTGTAACTACCACTTGTCACATTATATAAATTTGAAATTTTGGTTATGGAGTCTATTAATACTACTAATAATAGCTAATATTTATTGAAAGCATACTATATCCCATTATCTCACTTAAGACCTGCAGTTCTCCTCATTTTTACAGTTAAGTGTGGCTGAGAGAAACTAACTAACGTGCCCAAATTCATGTGGCAAGTGAATGATAGAGCCAGAATTCAAACCATGGTCTTTCTAACTACAAAATCCAGAATTTTAATGACAATATTACACCGGAATATTCACAATTCATTATTATGCTGAGAATCTCTACTACATAAGTCTCTTTCATCCTGTAGAAAAGACCAGTTTACAAAGATACAAAAATGATGAGTTTTCTAATGATAAGTAATTACATTATTTGCCTTCCTGGCTTTTAGTACTTGGCCTCCTGCTAAAGCTGAGTTCTTAACCACGTAAAACAACATCTGCTTCTGTTAGAGAGTAAAACAACTTTACGCAGTGGAAGAAGTGACAATTTAGAATACCAAGGACTAAACTACTTTTGTTCCAGATGTCAGCGCAGAAAAGAAGGCACTGTCTTAAATTTATTATAAAGATAAAATAAGAATGTAGTTTATACAATGTAAAGCACTACAAAAATGCTCATAAAATGAAATTTTATGTGTTGATATGCTATTGTCTAAAACATACGTTGTCTAGATTGCTCACACTTAGAACA